>NC_088346.1:38157500-38345000 GCF_036884655.1 Musa acuminata AAA Group | reverse complement strand
GTGAGCGGTTGTTTTGTAGCGCTGCAACTTGTTCGAACTTATATTTTTATAAATAAAATGACTTAAAACCAAGACAAAACATGCTGCCAAGCAGTTGTACATATAGATGAGTGTGACGAACGGTTCGTTGAAAGGAGTTGTTGCGGGTGCGCGACGACCGTTCATGACATTCTCCCCCACTTTAACTGTCGACGCCCTCGTTGTCGCTTGTTGGTAGTTGTTGATAATTGTTTCTTCATGTCGCAGGGCATCTTCGGGCTCCCAACTGGCTTTAGTTCGGGGAAGCTTTCACCACTTCACCAAGTACTCTGTCTGCTCAGTTCCACTAGGTAGCTTTATCTTGCGGTCCGCTAGAATGGTTTCAACTTGCTTCTCGTAGGAGGCTGTGGTGGGGGATAGCCAAGTTGGAACACTTCGGAAAGCATCTTGTGGATCCGAGTGGTATGCTTTTAGGTTGCTAGCGTGAAGAACGTTATAAATTTTGAACCACGCTGGTAGTTGCAACTTGTAGGAGACGTTGCCTACCCTGCTGATAATTGGGAAGGGCCCTTCATACTTGCGCACCAATCCTTTATAGACTTTGTTCCTAAAGAATTTGAGTGATGCTGGTTGGAGCTTGACTAACACTAAATCGCTGACCTTGAACTCTTGCGATCGCCTTCCCAAGTCTGCCCACTTTTTCATTCTTTTTGCCGCCTTCTCCAAGTAAGCCCGCATAATATCTACATTTTGGTGTCACTCCTTTGTGAAGTGTGTCGAATCTCGGATTTTGATGATGAAGTCAATTGTCATTTGTTGTCTAACCTATATGTTGAGATAAGTGTGCAGGATTAACTACGATGAAAGTAAGACATGCAGTAGGAGTTGCGCTGGAGTCATGACAATGATCACGTTGGGAGTTCGAGAGCTTGACGGAAGTTCGGACAATCGTCGGAGGTTCTGCGGGAACAAATCCGAGAAGTCCATAAGCTTGCCAAAGAAGCTCGTTGGAACTCGCCAAGTGTATCGTCGCAAGTCCAGGAGTTTGCCGGAAGTCCGCAGGAGAATCACCGAGGGTTCATCGGATGATCGACGGAAGTTCGCCGGAAACTCGCCGGAAGAAGTGATTGACGCACCGGAGAAAGCTGCATAAATTGTCTTAGGATTTATCGTAGTTAGCACAATGATTAAGTTGGAAATGGGAGGTGATCCCATTAGCTTAATCTTGGGGAAATTGGGCCCCTGAAAAACCCAAATTAGGCCGAATGGATCTACCCATTTGGACCCTGATTGCTATGGGAGGTGCAACCGCCCAAGCCAGGAGGTAGCACCGCCTGGGCTAAGTCTCCCAGGGAGACTGGGTGGTGCAACCGCCCCAGCCAGGAGGTAGCACCGCTTGGGCTCAGTCTCCGAGCGAGACTGGGCGGTGCAACCTCCCCTGACAGGAGGTAGCACTGCCCGAGCTCGGTCTTCGAGCTCTGGCAGGTGGTGCAACCGCCCCAGTTAGGAGGTGCAACCGCCTGAGCTCGATCTTCGAGCTCTGGTAGAGAGGTGTAACCGCCCCTGACAGAGGTGGCACCGCCCAGAGGCTCAGTCTTCGAGCTCTGCCAGGCGGTGCAACCACCCCAGTCAGGAGGTGCAACCGCCTGATCCCGGAATTCCGGGAATTGACAGTTTTGAGCTCCAAATTTGAACTGGGTTGGGGCCTATAAATACCCCACCCATTCAGCACTGAAAGATAGAGACTTACACTCGAAATCTTGATCTTTTTCTGTGATTCTTAGAGCTCAAAATTATTGTAAAGGCCAAAAGTTCTCCTCCCTCTGTTCTTCAAAGTTTTGAGTTGTAAAGAGAGCAAAGAAAATTTCTGTAAGGGTTGTCTCCTAAGCCCGTCAAAAGGAGTGAAACTGTATAAGGGTGGTTGGCCTTCGCCTATTGAAGGAAGGCCTCTAGTTGACGTCGGTGACCTCGTCGGTGGAGGAAGCCAAAAGTGGAGTAGGTCAAGATTGACCGAACCACTCTAAATCTCGGTTTGCATTTACTTTGAGCATTTTATCTTTACTACAAACCTCCTAAATACCTACTGCCTTCTACACTTTTACGAACGAGTTTCTAAGTTCAGAGCTTTCCGAATCTGCGTTTAGACGTAAATCGGCTTTTTCGTACGATCATTACATTTCAGTTTACGTTTACGTTTTGATTTTAATCATAACTGCAAACTGCCTTCTGTGCATTTATAAAACATATCTCAAAGTTCAGTATCTTCAAAATTGACATTTAGACGTAAACCGGTTTTATCGTACGAACGTCGCATTTCAGTTTGCGCTTGCATTCTGATTTTCATCATAAACTGCAAACTGCCTTTGTAGATTTACTTTAACGTCATCTCGCTTAATCTTAAGTTAAAGGAATCTTAGAATCAGCTTTTACATCGAAATCGTTTTTATCAAACGAACGCAGCTTTCGGTTTTAATCGCTGAAATATTTCCACTGCACTAATTCATCCCCCCCCCTCTTAGTGCTCTTGATCCTAACAATTGGTATCAGAGCCAGGTTAACTCTATAACGGATTAAAACCCAAGAGAGATGGCATACGCCGGAAACCAAGAGAGCCATTCTATTACACGTCCACCCATGTTCAGTGGGACGGACTACACCTATTGGAAGACCCGAATGAGGATCTTTCTTATTTCTATGGATTTTGAACTTTGGAATCTTGTTGAAAACGGACTTTCGAAGTCTTCTCTTCCAATGATCGATTGGAATGAATTGGAGAAGAAGGCTTTCGCTCTTAATGCAAAGGCTATGAATGCTTTATTTTGTGCACTTGATAAAAACGAGTTTAATCGTGTTTCGATTTATGAAACCGCATTTGATATTTGGCACACACTCGAAGTGACTCATGAAGGCACAAGTAGAGTGAAAGAGTCAAAAATCAATCTTTTGTTACACTCTTTTGAACTTTTCCGGATGAAACCGAGTGAGACTATCGGCGACATGTTTACCCGTTTCACGGATGTCGTCAACGGTCTAAAAGGACTCGGAAAAAGTTTTTCGGATTTTGAGCTCGTAAATAAGATTCTAAGATCCCTTCCTAAAAGTTGGGATCCTAAAGTCACTGTTATTCAAGAGGCGAAAGATCTAAACAACTTCCTTCTTGAAGAACTAATTGGGTCATTAATGACCTACGAGATGACTTGCAAAGCTCATGAAGAGCAAGAAGACATCCTTCTAAAGAACAGGAAGGATATGACACTTAAAACTTCAGAAGACCACTTGAGAGAAAACTCAAGTGATGAGGACTGTGACCATGACTTGGCACTTCTAACAAGAAAATTTAAAAAGTTTATTAAAAGAAACAAGTTTAAGAATGACACAAAAAACAAACTTGAACCCAAGAAGGATCAAGTTATTTGCTATGAGTGCAAAAAGCCGGGACACTACAAGAGTGATTGTCCCCAAGTCAAAAAGAGAACATCAAAGAAGAAGGCGCTCAAAGCAACATGGGATGATTCGAGCGCGTCCGAAGAAGAGGAGTCCAACACCGAGCAAGTTGCTCATTACGCCTTAATGGCCATCGGAGAGGAGGTAACGAATTTAATAGATGCAGATTTATCTTTCGATGAATTATTAAATGTCTTCCATGACTTATTTGATGAATGTAAAATTATCAATAGAAAATACAAATTACTAAAAGCGGAGCATGATAGTCTTACTTGTGATTTTGATAAGTTAAAAACTGAATATCATGATAGTTTAAATTCATGCATCAAATGCCATGATATAGAAACTCTCCAAAAAGAAAACTTGCTACTTAAGGACACCTTGAAGAAATTCGAGGTTGGTAGCAAGTCATTGAACATGATCCTTGCAAACAAGGGTCACGTTCCCAAAAGAAGTGGAATTGGATTTGTGAGAAGTTCTCACCAAAATCCAACCACCTTCATAAAAGGCACCATCCTACATGTTCGACACCAAAACAAATGCAACTTTTGTTGCAAATTTGGACACAAGACGCATTATTGTCCATTCAAGAAAATTGGTCCAAACAAATTGATTTGGGTTCCTAAAGGAACCATGATAAATTCTATGCAACATGATAGACAATGTAGATCTATTTGTGAGGCACCCAAAAGCAAATGGGTACCTAAAAATTATCATTTCTTGTAGAAAACTAAACCATCATAAGCTAGGAGCAAGAGATGGTACCTTGACAGTGGATGCTTAAGGCATATGACCGGAGATCCATCTCAATTCTCTAAGCTCACTAGCATAGACGAAGGCTATGTTACCTTCGGAGATAGCAAAAAGGGTAAAATCATTGGCAAAGGAACCATAGGTAACAAATCCAACTTCTTTATTGAAGATGTTTTGTTAGTTGATGGTTTAAAACATAACCTCTTGAGCATTAGTCAATTATGTGATAAAGGATATATTGTCAGATTTGAATCTAATGCTTGCATCATTGAAAAATCACACAAAAAAATATCTATGATTGCATTGAAACAAAATAACATATACACTATTGACATCAATGATTTGTGTAATGAAATGTGTTTTTCTGTTTTGAATGAGGATGCTTGGATATGGCATAGAAGATTAGGTCATGCTAGCATGAAACTAATCACTCAAATATCATCTAAAGAACTTGTAAGAGGAATTCCTCATATCAAGTTCATCAAAGATAATGTATGTGATGCTTGCCAATTAGGTAAACAAATTAAGGGTAGTTTCAAATCTAAGAATCAAGTAAACAATTGATCTATATGGACTTGTTCGGACCAATCTCCACATTAAGCCTAGGAGGTAGCAAATACGCCTTCGTTATTGTGGATGACTATAGCAGATACACATGGACTTACTTCTTAAAATAGAAAAGTGAATGCCTTAGATATTTTACCAAGTTTTGTAAACTTGTTCAGAATGAGAAAGGTTAGAATGATTTCGTCAAATTAGAAGTGATCATGGTGGTGAATTTCAAAACCATGATTTCCAGGAATTTTGTGAACTCAATGGATACAACCATAATTTCTCTACTCCTAGAAATCCTCAACAAAATGGAGTAGTAGAAAGAAAAAATCAAAATTTACAAGAAATGGCAAGAACCATGTTGAATGAACACAACCTACCCAAATATTTTTGGGCCGAAGCCGTAAATACTGCATGCTATATTTTGAATAGAGTTCTAGTAAGACCCCTACTAACCAAAACTCCCTATGAGTTATGGAACAACAAAAAACCTAATGTTTCATATTTTAAAGTCTTTGGGTGTAAGTGTTTTATCTTGAATGAAAAGGATAACTTAGGAAAATTTGATGCTAAATCCGATGAAGGAATCTTTCTTGGTTATTCTTCGGTTTCTAAAGCCTTTCGTATCTTCAATAAAAGAACTTTAATTATCGATGAATCTATTCATGTTGTTTTCAATGAGATTTCCGAAATCAGGAAAAATGATTTTGATGATGATGTTAATTTTGATTCCTTGAATTTAAATGAAACCCCTTCTCCAACTAGCAACTTGGATGCATCCACTTCCGAAACATCCTTACCAAAGGATTGGAAGTATGTAGATGCTCATCCCAAGGAGCTAATCTTAGGAGACACGTCAAAGGGGGTTCAAACACGATCTTCTCTTAAAATTTTTTGTGCGAACGCCACCTTTCTCTCCCAAATTGAACCCAAATGTGTTGACGAAGCCATGAAAGATGATTTATGGATTATTGCAATGCAAGATGAATTGAATCAATTTAAGAGAAATGAGGTGTGGAAGCTTGTTCCTAGGCCAAATGACCATTTAGTTATTGGTACTAAATGGGTCTTCAGAAACAAGCAAGATGAAAATGGTATCGTGGTTAGAAACAAGGCTAGATTAGTGGCCAAAGGTTTCAACCAAGAAGAATGTATCGATTACGAAGAAACCTTCGCTCCTGTGGCTCGATTGGAAGCCATAAGGATGCTCCTTGCCTACGCTAGTAGTAATAATTTTAAGATGTTTCAAATGGATGTTAAAAGCGCTTTTCTAAATGGCTTTATCTCCAAAGAAGTTTATGTTGAACAACCTCCTGGATTTGAAAATAATAGCCTCCCTAATCATGTGTTTAGATTAACTAAAGCTCTCTATGGTTTAAAACAAGCCCCAAGGGCTTGGTACGAGAGACTTAGTTATTTTCTTATCGAAAATAATTTCACAAAAGGCAAGGTTGATACTACATTGTTCATCAAGAATTTTGAAAATAATTTTCTCATTATTCAGATTTATGTTGATGATATTATCTTTGGCTCTACGAATGAATCTCTTTGTGAATCTTTTGCTAAAACTATGAGTCTTGAATTCGAAATGAGCTTAATGGGAGAATTAACATTCTTCTTAGGCTTGCAAATCAAACAACTAAGCAATGACATCTTTATTAGTCAAACTAAATATGCTATGAATTTATTAAAAAAGTTTAATATGAACAACTCAAAGGCTATTAACACCCCTATGAGCACCTCCACTAAGTTAGAAATTGATGAAAGTGGAGAAAGCTTCGATCAAAAAACTTATAGGGGTATGATAGGAAGTTTACTTTACCTCACTGCAACCAGACCAGACATCATATTCAGTGTAGGACTTTGTGCTAGATTTCAATCAAACCCTAAGATATCTCATCTCAAAGTAGTTAAAAGAATACTTAGATATCTTAATGGTACCACAAATCTAGGATTATGGTACCCAAAATCAAAGAATTTTGAGTTTATTGCTTATGCTAATGCGGACTTTGCTGGCTGTAAACTAGATAGAAAAAGCACATCAGGATCATGTCAATTTTTAGGACATGCCCTTGTTTCCTAGTCATCTAAGAAACAAAACTCGGTTGCACTATCAACAACCGAAGCTGAATATATTGCAGCAAGTGCATGCTGTGCACAAGTTGTATGGATGAAAAACACCTTAGAAGATTACAAAGTTAATCTTAAAAATATTCCCATTAAATGTGATAACACAAGTGCAATATGCTTGACTAAGAATCCTATACAACACTCAAGAACAAAACACATTGATATTAGACATCACTTTATACGAGATCATGTTACTAATCATAACGTAACCATAGAGTTTATTGATACTAAACATCAACTAGCTGACATTTTTACAAAACCTCTAAGTGAAGAACAATTTGATTTCATAAGAAGAGAATTAGGAATGTTGATGTGTCCGAATAGATAAACTAGTCAAAATTATTTTTCGGACTTTATTGAATGATCAAATCTCTTGATTGCCATGTGTTGAAATGTTTTGTCTTCATAATTGTATTTGAAAAACTGTAGCATAATCTTGTCCGAATGCATGAAAGAATTCATCTCATTTTCGGATTCTCTTAACAGTTGGAATGACAAAAATCAAATACACTCTTATGAAAAATATTTTTTTCCGAAATGGATTTGATAAAATGACTTCCCTCCTTCATGCATAAAGGATTATAACAAAAAAGGAGAAGAAGTATTCAAAGCATTATACGTATCATGCCTTCCTTTATATGCTTGATAACTTGCTTATATTGTTCTCCTGGTATCATATCTACCATGCTTTTTGTTGATGACAAAGGGGGAGAAATATATGAATTGATACTATAAACACTGATGCTATGATTATGCCATGCCTACATCATCAAGAGATATATGAACAGATGCCATATATGAACAAAAATACAACACTTGCTAAAATATTTGAAATGTGTACATCATGTAATGATATCAAAATCTTACTTCACAACTTTACATGTTGATATCTTACAATATGATGAATTGCTTCAATTACCATCATTCAAAATTGTTATGTAAGAATGAATGTCAAGCCTTGACATCATCTTCAGAGATATCACTTGAATTCTTAGGTCTTGAATTCAAGAATGACTTATCTCAAGTATGGCATGTAGACAGGGGGAGTTAAGGTTAACTCCATTATCAATTGATTGTCATTATCAAAAAGGGGGAGATTAATGAATCTCAGATTTTGATGATGAAGTCAATTGTCATTTGTTGTCTAACCTATATGTTGAGATAAGTGTGTAGGATTAACTATGATGAAAGTAAGACATGCAGTAGGAGTTACGCCGGAGTCATGACAATGATCACGTTGGGAGTTCGAGAGCTCGACGGAAGTTCGGATAGTCGTTGGAGGTTCTGCGGGAACAAATCCGAGAAGTCCATAAGCTTGCCAAAGAAGCTCGTCGGAACTCGCCAAGTGTATCGTCGCAAGTCCAGGAGTTTACCGGAAGTCCGCAGGAGAATCACCGAGGGTTCATCGGATGATTGACGGAAGTTCGTCGAAAACTCACCGGAAGAAGCGATTGACGCACCGGAGCAAGCTGTAGAAATTGTCTTAGGATTTATCGTAGTTAGCATAATGATTAAGTTGGAAATGGGAGGTGATCCCATTAGCTTAATCTTGGGGCAATTGGGCCCCTGAAAAACCTAAATTTGGCCGAATGGATCTACTCATTCGGACCCTGATTGCTGTGGGAGGTGCAACCGCCCAAGCCAGGAGGTAGCACCGCCTGGGCTAAGTCTCCCAGGGAGACTGGGCGGTGCAACCGACCCAGCCAGGAGGTAGCACCGCCTGGGCTCAGTCTCCGAGCGAGACTGGGCGGTGCAACCTCCCCTAACAGGAGGTAGCACCGCCTGAGCTCGGTCTTCGAGCTCTGGCAGGCAGTGCAACCGCCCCAGTCAGGAGGTGCAACCGCTTGAGCTCAGTCTTCGAGCTCTGGCAGAGAGGTGCAACCGCCCCTGACAGAGGTGGCACCACCCAGAGGCTCAGTCTTCGAGCTCTGCCAGGCGGTGCAACCGCCCTAGTCAGGAGGTGCAACCGCCTGATCCCGGAATTCCGGGAATTGACGGTTTTGAGCTCCAAATTTGAACTGGGTTGGGGCCTATAAATACCCCACCCATTCAGCACTGAAAGGTAGAGACTTACACTCAAAATCTTGATCTTTTTCTGTTATTCTTAGAGCTCAAAATTATTGTAAAGGCCAAAAGTTCTCCTCCCTCTGTTCTTCAAAGTTTTGAGTTGTAAAGAGAGCAGAGAAAATTTCTGTAAGGGTTGTCTCCTAAGCCCATCAAAAGGAGTGAAACTATAAAAGGGTGGTTGGCCTTCGCCTATTGAAGGAAGGCCTCTAGTTGACGTCGATGACCTCGTCGGTGGAGGAAGCCAAAAGTGGAGTAGGTCAAGATTGACCGAACCACTCTAAATCTCGGTTTGCATTTACTTTGAGCATTTTATCTTTACTGCAAACCTCCTAAATAGCTACTGCCTTCTGCGCTTTTACGAACGAGTTTCTAAGTTCAAAGCTTTCCGAATCTGCGTTTAGACGTAAATCGGCTTTTTCGTACGATCATTACATTTCAGTTTACGTTTACGTTTTGATTTCAATCATAACTGCAAACTGCCTTCTGCGCATTTATAAAACATATCTCAAAGTTCAGTATCTTCAAAATTGACATTTAGACATAAACCGGTTTTATCGTACGAACGTCGCATTTCAGTTTGCGCTTGCATTCTGATTTTCATCACAAACTGCAAACTGCCTTTGTAAATTTACTTTAACGTCATCTCGCTTAATCTTAAGTTAAAGTAATCTTAGAATCGGCTTTTACATCGAAATTATTTTTATCAAACAAACGCAGCTTTCGGTTTTAATCGCTAAAATATTTCCGCTGCACTAATTCACCCCCCCCCCCCCCCCCTCTTAGTGCTCTCTTGATCCTAACAAAGTGGTAGGCTGACGGACTACTCCCAGTATACCCGATTTCCATGGTGTGAGGAGTTGACAATTGTTGTCCTATAATAATCTCGAAGGGGCTCTTGTTGGATGCAGAGCTCCGCTACAAGTTGTAGGAGAATTAGGCAATGTCCAACAACTTCACCTAATCTCGTTGGTTGGCATTCACATAGTGCCAAAGATATTGCTCCAGGAGCGAGTTTATCCTTTCAGTCTGGTCATCCGTTTAG
The DNA here is from genome assembly GCF_036884655.1 of Musa acuminata AAA Group. Lineage (NCBI taxonomy): Eukaryota > Viridiplantae > Streptophyta > Magnoliopsida > Zingiberales > Musaceae > Musa > Musa acuminata. The sequence goes on along the minus strand of NC_088346.1, from coordinate 38,335,033 downwards.
GGGTGGAGGCTTATGGAGAAGTATTACTTTGGCCCCAACAATTTGAATAGCTTATTCCAGAATCGTCCTAGGAACTGAGTGTCTCGATCACTAGTGATATTATGCGGGACATCCTTCATCATCAACTTGGCTGCCTCCTCTGCTAAACAGTGTAGGGGAGCAGCAATGAAAGTTGCATACTTTGAAAATCGATCGACCACCATGAGTATCGATCCGAGTCTCCCTACAAGTGGTAAACTTGATATAAAGTCCAAGGAAATGCTCTCTCATGGCCTTTCTGGTACGGGCCATGGCTCTAAAAGTCATACCGGCTTCCGTTGCTCTACCTTATCTTGTTGGCAAGTAAGGCATGTTCGAACATATTCCTCCACATCAGTCCCCATCTTCGGCCAATAGAAGGCCCTCTCTACAAGAGCCAACGTTCTGTGAATGCCTGGGTGTCCAGCCCAAAGGGAATCATGACACTCTCTTAAGTGTTCACGCCTCAAATTATCCACTCGGGGAACATAAACCCTATTCCCTTTTGTATAAACAAGTCCCTCCTGGACCCAAAATCATCGTGCCTTGCCTTCTTTGATGAGTTGCATCAGGATAATTGCCTCGAGGTCACTATACAGTCCATCCCTGATCCTGGAAAGGAAGTTAGAGTGCAACTGACTTGCTTGGCCTCCGCCCTCCAATTGTACGGCATTCACGCGCTCCACTTTTCGACTCAATGCATCGGCCATGACATTTGCCTTTCTAGGCTTATACTCCATTGCCATATCAAATTCAGCTAAGAAGTCCTGCCATCATGCTTGCTTTGGGAAAAGTTTCTTCTGTGTTTAGAAATAGCTCAGGGCGATGTTGTTTGTCCTCAGCACAAATTACGATCCGAGAAGGTAGTGTCGCCAAACTCGTAGACAATGGATCATCGCGGTCATCTCCTTCTCATGCATCAAATACCGTCGCTCAGTCTCGTTGAGCTTGCGGCTCTCGTAGGCCACCGGATGACCCTCCTACATGAGAACTCCCCCAATAGCAAAATCTGAAGCATCTGTATGGACTTCAAAAGGCTCCCCATAGTCTGGCAATTTGAGCATCAGTTCTTCCATAATAGTAGCCTTTAGATCTTGGAATGCTATTTCATACTTGTCTTACCACTTCCAATGCTGCTCCTTCTTTAGCAACTCCGTCAGTGGAGTTGCACGCTTTGAGTACCCCGCCATGAAGCGTCGATAGTAGTTGACGAAACCTAGGAAGGATCTCAACTCTGGCACCTTCATTCAAGTTTGTCATTCTGCAACCGCTTGCACTTTTGATTTGTCCATACGAATGGAGCCATCACTGATTCGATGTCCCAAGAATAAGATCCTCGTTTGGGCAAAGTAGCATTTCTCCCTTTTCACGAACGAAGTGTTCTCCCTGAGAACCTTGAAAATTGCCCGAAGGTGCAGGACATGCTCCTCGAGCGTTTAACTGTAGACGACGATATCGTCTAAGTAGATGACCATGAACTTATCTAAATACTCTTGAATAGTTGGTTCATGAGAGTGAAAAATGTGGTCGGAGCGTTGGTTAAATTGAAAGGCATCACCAAGAACTCAAATGCTCCATACTTGGTCACACAAGTAGTCTTTGCTTCATCACCTTCAGCAATGCGTACATGCTAATACCCCGATCGAAGGTCGAGTTTTGAGAAATACTTGGCTTTGCCCAACTGGTCGAACAAGTCCATAATGAGCGGGATGGGATACTTGTTCTTCACTGTCACTTTGTTGAGGGCTCGGTAATCGACGCATAGTCGAAGGCTCCCATCTTATTTCTTCTGGAAGAGAACTAGAGCTCCGAATGGTGCTTTAGAGCTGCGGATGAGACCACCGCTTAGCAGTTCACCTAACTGCTTTCTAAGTTCAGCCAACTCTAGTGGGGGCTTGCGGTAGGGTGGTCTCGCTGGAGGCTTCACTCCTGACTCCAGCTTGATGTTGTGATCCACACCTTTGCATGGTGGAAGAGTCTTCGGCAACTCGGGTGGCATAACATCAGTGAATTCTTTCAGGACGTTCGCCACCATAGCAAGTTCTTGAATGACCTTCTTGTCGAGTGGCTCTAGCTTCATAGTAGCCACAAAGGTTAATTCACCTTTTCACACCCCTTTCTTCAGTTGCAATGCCCATATATATTGGGGTTCCTTAATTCCTCTCCAAGAGATGGGAACCACGTAGGGGTCATCACCTCCCATCATACACAAGGAGTTTAGGAACGGCATAGGCACCAACTTCGCCACATGCATGAACTCCATTCCAAGAATCACTTGGAAGTCGTCCAGTGGCACCGCCATCACATTGGTGTTCCCGCTCCATGTTTCGATCTTGATGGGAACACCCTTTGCCAACCTAGAGATTCGCTTGGCCTCCAATTTCACCACCTTCATTCGACTTGGGCTATTCTCCAAGATCAACCCAAGTCGCTTTGCTTCTTGATCGGCTATGAAGTTGTGGGTAATACCCGTGTCCACCATTGCCCGGGTCGTTTGGTCATTTAGCTTGATGTCTACGTACATCAGCTCACCACTTCCTGCTTTTTGTAGCTTTATCTTCGTGTTCTCCCCCACTTGACCCTGCATGGTGTTCAACAAATGCATTGCTCCCATCTGGGGTCCTTACGACTCCTCGTCATCGTTGTTGGATTCAGAACTACTCGAACTAAGAGCAACAACTTTGCCCTTGTCCGACCGAGGGGGGTGGATGGAAGCTGTTAAAGTATTGAGTGCCTGTTTTTGTGGGCACTCCCTCTCACCATGTGCGGCCCTCCGCAAAGAAGCATCCACTAGGTTTCGAGGCCTTGCCCTTCGGGCTTGGCCCTTTGTGGGAACTCTTTCTCTTTTGTTCGCCCCCGAGCTCCTTCCCTTGAGAATATTTTGGAGGGCGATTGTCTGAAGATTGTTTCCTTCTTCCTGGGTCTTTAGAGAAAATAAAGTCGGTGAGCCTTTCTGCAACAGCAATTGCCCCGGCCACATCAATGATATTCCTTCGATTTAGTTCTTGTTGAGCCCATGGCTTCAAACCATCGAGGAAGCTGAACAGCTTGTCCTTCTTGGACATATTCTATATATCCAGCATTAGCGCAGAAAATTGTTTCACGTAGTCTCGGATGGAAGTACTCTAGCGGAGTTGTCTTAACTTCCTTCTTACGATGAACTATGTGTTCTCCGGTAGGAACTGAGTTCTTAACTCCCGCTTCAAGTCCTCCCAAGTGTCAACCCGACACCGACTTTGTTGGATCTCCTTCCAACAGGTTTGCCACCAAAGTTTCACATATCCGTTCAGATACATTATTGCTATAAAGACTTTGGTATCTTCAGAATCGGGCATCGTAGCTCGAAAGTATTGTTCCATGTCGAACAAAAAATTCTCGAGCTCTTTGATATCTTTGGCCCCTCCATAACCATGAGGCTCGGGTGCCCTCAAGTTTTGTGGTAGTGCAACGTGGGTGTTGCTTCCTCCCGCATTTAGTGCTCTTGTGAGCATGGTCACCCTTGAAGTGAGTTCCGCCACAACATCCTGCAAGTGTTGCACAGAGTCTTTGGTATCATCTGATAGTCAGTCGACTAGGGCCTCGACCTTATCGATCTTGGACTCTGCTTCCTCTTGTGAGCTCTCTACCCCAACAAGCCTTTGTTGGCCATGGTAGAGTTCCTCCACGCTCGCTTCAAGAATATTCAAGCGGGTTTCCGCCTTTGTGAGTCTCTCCTTGTGACTTTTTTTTCCAATTGGCACTCTAGATTGTGCCTTCTCCGCTCGCGGAGAGTAGCTAACTTCTTGCTCATCATGTTTGCTGCTGTGCTCCTCTTGAGCGGCTCCAATATCATGAGAGCGAGTGTGCACATGCAGCCCACCTGCGGCTGCTTGGGGCAAGGGTCCGGCTTGCCCCGTCTTGCTTGATTCACCATGATGCTTTGCCATAGCGAAGTTGCGAAGTTCCTTCGCTGCTCACTCGAAGTGCTTGCCTGCTCTAATACCACAATGTCATGACCTTAGCTGGAATTGCCTAAGGCATAAGGCACCCTTGCGATCAATATGCGAACTTAGCTTATCTTGCTTAAGTCGCGAGGCACCCTTGTGGCAAAGACGCGAACTTAGCTTGCGTTGTCTAAGTCATACTTCGCCCTTACGATATTGCTCCACAAAGATCAGCCCACTTGCAACCTCTTGTAGGTCCTGAAGGACCTGTAAAAAGAGAAAGTTGATTAGTTCGAAAGAACGAGCAACGGACAAGTCCCGACGTCTCGTAAAAAGAGGGGAAGCTTTATAAGCAATTCAGCAAGCACCTTACGTGCACAAGAGAAAAGAGGGAGAGGGGGGAAACAAGGACTTTAAAGGGTTGAACAAATAGCTGCAAGTCCACAAACAGCTGCTCACCGAGTGCCGGACGCGATAATAAGTTCCCATCAAGGTAACGTGTGAACTTGCGAAAGGTTATTCAATGCCTGACACTATACCGAAGCCCCATCCAACCTTGTGCCACCTGGAGGGTTCAAAGGGGCTGAGGTGGCTGATATTTTGGTGAGTGAAAGCGGACTGCAGAAAACAGCCTGTGGCACACGAAAACGGAGCTATTTTGGGCTATTTTGGGGTTGTTTTGCTCGGTTCGTTAAGCGGTCGCTTTGTAGCACTGCAACTTATTCGAACTTACATTTTTACAAGCAAAATGACTCAAAACCAAGACAAAACATACTGCCAAGCAACTGTACATGTAAATGAGCGTGACGAACGGTTCATTGAACGGAGTTGTTATGGGTGTGCGATGATCGTTCGTGACATTGTGTTGAGTTAATTACTATGATTCACCTTCCCAATGCCATTAAACTTCTAGAATGCAGGAAGTTTTCACCCTAACTTAGAGTAAGTCTATAATAGTTTTGGTCACTTCTGAGATTATACCATATTCTCTATCAACTTAGCCGCTTACTCTACTGAGTAGCAAAGGTACAGGACTGTGTACTGCTTGCTTTGTTCTTTAGTCGTATACTCTTGCATCGACTCGAAGTCCTTCACTTTCAGTTATCTTGATGAGAAGCTCGTTGATATTAGTCTTACGAAGTTCTCTAGCCTCTACCCTTTAGGTTTGTCTCGGTACTTGGAGTTTGCCTCTGTATTCTCCACCTCCTCAGTCCTTTTCATGACCAAGCGCTCTCCCCCCATGAGAGCAAGGGATCGATGACTTTATGGAAGTCCCACCTTTATAGTACCATAGTGCTGCTATGCCCATTGCCCTACTATCCGTCACCTTGTATCTGCATCCTTTTTTTTTATGATCGGTAGATTTGTCTCTATGGCACTCCTCCAAGTCCACCTCCATTTTAACTGATGGTTGATTTTGGGTAGCGAAATCCCTTTGGAATCATCGTCGCTTCTTTGCCCCTTTCGATCCCCTACTTCAACACCTTTGTGTTCTCCAAGTAGTTCCTCTTGGTCGGTGGAAAAACATATTACAACTTTCATGCATGACCTTTGCCATATTATAGGGTTTCTACTGATTATGTTTTCCTTAGCTTCCTCCTTAGTAGCAACGTTCGCTTACTCGGTCTTGTCCTTTAACTTTCTGGGCTCTCTTAAGCGAATATGGGCTTTAGAGCAATCCAACTCTCCAGTCGCTCTGATCATACCTCTGCATGATCAAGTCCCTCCCATAGGATTCATTGGTACTTACATTTGAACTTTTCTCTCGGTGGTACATAGCCTTTATATGTTGATGACCAATGCTTTCATCCAATACAAAATTTGATGCATGCATGGAAGACCTACCTCTGCGTTATCATGGCTTTTACTCCTTGAATCCATAGCCCTTCTTGCCATCATATTGTTCACCGAAGTGGAGCTCCCAATAGCTCCCGATCATACCTCCATATGATATAGTCCCTCACGGGATTAGATTCATGTGTATCGCATTGCCACGAACTGTTCCATCATGATCTACTGCACCATGTCGCCTCCTGGTGACATCTCCATTGTATTATGATCCTTGTGGGATAAACTTGGATTCGAAAATTAATATCTTAATACATGATTTTGAATTGTTTCAAATAAAGCCAAGTGAAACTATTATTGACATGTATACCCGTTTTACGAATGTTATCAATAGTTTAAAAGCTCTTGAAAAATATTTTTCAAATCTTAAACTTGTTAATAAAATTTTATGATCTCTTTCTAAAAATTGGGATTCGAAAGTAACTGCAATATAAGAGGAAAAGGACATAAATAACTTTCCGCTTGAAAAACTTATCGGGGTCTTTGATAACCTATGAAATGACATGCAAGGCACATGATGAACTTGAAGAATATGAGAACAACCTTCTAAAGAATATGAAAGATTTGGTACTTAGAACAAAAGAGGACCACTCGAGCAAAAGCTTAAGTGATGATGACTTTGAACTTCTCACAAGCAAATTTAAAAAATTCATAAAACAAGAATCAAAGAATAAAAATAAATTTAAAATGAAGAAGCTACCAAAGAATAAGAAAGCATTCAAGGTGGCTTGGGATGAAACGAGTGTATCCGAAGACGAGGAGCAAAACGATGAAGATGAAGTGGCAAACTTCCCGTTGATGGCTTACGACGATAAGATAAATGACTCAATCGAAATGTCTTTACCTTATAATGAATTATTTGATGCATTCAATTATTTGTATGATGAATTTAAACTAATTGGTAAAAAAAAGTTATTAAAAAATAATCATGCTTCTCTTGTTAGTGAATTTAAAAATTAAAAAATGAGCATGATAATTGCATGTTAACTCATTACACTAAATGTGAAAAGTTAGACTTAGTTAACTTATTACCAGAAATGATTTTATGTCAAAAATCAAGATAGATAGATCTAATCATGAGGGACCCAAAGCTAAATGGGTACTTAGAACAAATCTATCATTCTTATAGACATCTCTAAAATTGAAAGCTATGAGTAAAAGATGATTTTTTAATTGTGGATGCTCACAGCTTATGACCGGAGATCCAACATACTTCACAAAGCTCTCTAACTGAAACAAAATAATTTTAAAAATATTTTATATTTAAATCAAGCTTGATGATTTGAAGTAATAATGATTTTTGTGATTTATGACTTATTGATCTTGATAATTTCTATGATGAAATTTGCTCTTTTAGTTGTAAACTATGATACATGTTTTGATTTGGCGTAAAAAACTTGGGCATACTTATATGAAATCAAATCACTTAAATTGAAACAAAAAAGGAGAATATATTTTTTTTTAAATATCTCTAAAGTTTTTCGATTTTTTAACAAATAATTCTTAGTGATGAATCTATTTTATGTTATCTTTTGAATTAAGAAAGTGATTTTGATGATTTGATGATTTAAATGTAATGAGTGTTATCCAAACCTCTCATTTGATACTTGTGATTTTTTTTATCAAGATCTCTTATTTGATCTCCTATGTTTCTTTACTAAATAGGAGAATTATCCATATGAATCATAGTTTCTCTTGACTTCTCAGAATTATAACTTGAGAATTTTTTTTATGAATCAATATCGTTTACTATGATTCTTTCTTTTCGCTATTTGACTTATCCAAATATACCATGATATGTCACTTAACTTCTTGATGTTTATAATTTCTTTTATGTATAACTCCTTTATATCTATGATTGTATATCTTTTGTCATGATTTGAAATTAATGTAAAGGAAAAAGAATTACAATATTATTTTCTTCCCTTCTCTTTGACAATAATAAAGGGGGAGAAAGTCTTACAAGTTTACACATTTCAAAGAGAAGAAAACTTGCTAGCTTGTATATTCTAAAATGATGTGAAACTTGCTAACTTGCATATTATAAAACGATGTAAAATTTGTTAGCTTGTATGATGTTAAACTTGCTAAAATTGCTAGCTTGCTCATCTCAAAAGAGAAGCAAAGTTTGCCAACCTACACATTTCAAGAAGACACAAAAACATGCTATTTTACACATCTCAAAGGATGTAAAAATTTTGCTAAGCTTTTATATCTAAAAAACTTGCTAGCTTGCATGATGATATATGCAATAATGTTTTAAAAACTTGAAATTGTGTTTATAATAAAATGATTTGAAATTATATCTCAAAAACTTGTTGGTTGTATTTCTCCTTTTTGTTGATGACAATGGGAGAGAAGGTATAAGGATGATTATATATGGTATAATGTAATGTACTTTGATAATTTGATACCATAATGATTTAGAATCATATATATAATGATAATTTTTTATTTTAAAAATATACATGATGATTTGGTATTATTTGGTATTATGTATATAATACTTCAACTTATGATAATGATGCATGCAACAATAAAATATTCATGATTAAAATAGCTTTAACTTGAATTCAATTTGAATTCAAGGTTTATCTTATTATAGCATATTTATCAATTGGTTATCATCATCAAAAGGGAGATTGTTGAATCTCGGATTTTAATGATGAAATTAATTAATGAGTTTATGATCTAATATACATTTTGAGTGATGTAGGACTAGCTTCGATCATGGAAAGATAATTTGATTAAAGAAGGAAGAATCAATGTTGGGCCAAAGTGGAACATGTCAAAAGATTGGACATCGAGCCAAAGGATTAGACAACGTGTCGGCAGAAGGCTTCATGTCATGAGTTCGGGCATTGAGCCAAGAAGATCGGACATTGTGCCAAGGAGACCGAATGTTGTGAGAAGATAACATGTCAATTAAGCAATATGCCGAAGAAGAGGACGATGCGTTGAAGGGTTGGACGAAGCGTTGGATGAACCAATGATATGTCAAACAATATATGATTAATACTTTATAATAATTATCTAGATCGAAGTAGTTTTAGTTCTAATTGGGTTGGTTTAGAATGTAATTAGGCCAACTTAATTAGGCACCAACTAGACCCGAATCGGAGCTATTTTGGGCCAAGTGGAAGGCCCATTCAGTGATTCATAGTTAGCCCAAGCGGTGGTATCGCCCAAACACAATCTACCATACTATATCAGGCGGTGGTACCGCCTAAACATAGTCTCCCAAACTATGTCAAGCAGTGGTACCACTAGTCTAGGCAATGGTACTTCATATTATTAGTACTACAGGTGGTGTTACCACCCAACATAGTCGGTGGTACCATCAAGACCCGAAAAACCCGGGATAAGACCTTTTTTGGCTCCATTTTTTAAGTTATTTGAGATCTATAACTACCCAGCTATTCTTGCATAAAGATATAAGAATTGAGTAGAAAGGGGAAAGAATTCTAAGTTGAATGTTATAATCTCTCTAAGTTTAGTGAGTCTCTTCTTGCTAGAGTTAGAAGGTTTCTAAAGGAGGAGTGAGGTCTAAAAGAAAGAGAGGTGTAAAGGTTCTCTCCTAAGCCTATGAAAATGAGAAAAAGAGTTGTAAGGATAGTTGATCTTGTTAGGATCGATAGCACTAAGAGGGGGGGGGGGGGGGGGGGTGAATTAGTGCAGCGGAAATCTTTCAGCGATTAAAAACGAAAGCTGCGTTCGTTCGATAAAAAACGATTTCGATGTAAAAGCTGATTCTAAAATAACTTAAGATTAAGCGCAGTTTACGTCTGCACACAGTTTGCGTCTGAACGCAGTTTGCGTCTAAACTCAGTTTACGTCTAAACTCAGTTTACATTTAAACGCAGTTTGCATCTAAACACTGTTTGCGCAGTTTACGTCTAAATGCAGTTTTACGTCTAAACGTAATTTTACGTCTAAACGCAGTTTTACGTCTAAACGCAGTTCTACGTCTAAACACAGTTTGCACAGTTTACGTCTAAATGCAGTTTTACGTCTAAACGCAGTTTTACGTCTAAATGCAGTTTTGGAAAGATCTGAACTTAGAAATTCATTCGTAAAAGCACAGAAGACAGTTTGCAGTTATAAATGGAATCAGAAAGTAAACATAAACTGCAATGTAAAGTTTGTACGAAAACACCGATTTACGTCTAAATACAGATTCGGAAAGATCAAAACTTAGAAACTTGTTCGTAAAAGCGCAGAGGGCAGTAGCTATGTAGGAGGTTTGCAGTAATGATAAAGTGCTCAAAGTAAAAGCAAACCAGAGATTTAGAGTGGTTCGGTCAGTCTTGACCTACTCCACTTTTGGCTTCCTCCACCGACTAGGTCACCGACGTCAATTAGAGGCCTTCCTTCAATAGGCGAAGGCCAACTGCCCTTTTACAGTTTCACTCCTTTTGACGGGCTCAGGAGACAACCCTTACAGAACCTTTCTCTCCTCTCTTTACAACTCAAAACTTAAAGAACAGAGGGAGGAGAACTTTAGGCCTTAACCACAATTTTGAGCTCTAAGAATCACAGAAAAGATCAAGATTTCGGTGTCTATCTGTTTGCATTCTGTGCTGAATGGGTGGGGTATTTATATGCCCCAACCCAGTTCAAATTTGGAGCTCAAAACGATCAAATCCCAGAATTCCGGGATCAGGCAGTTGCACCTCCTGACTGGAGAGGTTGCACCGCCTGGCAGAGCTCGGAGACTGAGCCCAGGCGGTTGCACCTCTCTGTCAGGGGCGGTTGCACCTCTCTGTCAGGGGCGGTTGCACCTCCTGAGTCTGGCTCAGAGATTGAGCCCCAGGCGGTGCCACCTCCAGACTGAGGCGGTTGCACCTCTCCTGCCAGAGCTCGAAGACCGAGCTCAGGCGGTGCTACCTCTGTCAGGAGAGGTTGCACCGCCCAGTCTCGCTCGGAGATTGAGCCCAGGCGGTGCCACCTCCTGCCTGGGGCGGTTGCACCGCCCAGCTTCGCTGGGAGATCCTCTCCTGGGCGGTGCCACCTCCAACCCTGGCGGTGCCACCTCTTTCACTATTTCAGCTCACTTGGTTTAGCTCCAAACTTGGCCCAAACCAGTCCGAACTTGAGCCTAATTGACCCCTACTTGGGTTATAGGATTAACACCTAATCCTAACCCTAATTAACATGCTAACTATGAATTTAAAGACATTTTCTAAGCTATTACAAAGTCCGCAAGTCAAGACTTCTTCTGGCGAGCTTCCGGCAAACTTCCGGCGGTCTTCCGATGAACTCTCGGAAACCATTCTGCGGACTCCCGGCAAGCTCCTAGACTTCACGATTTGATCTTAGCGAGTTCCAATGAGCTTCTTCGGCAAGCTCCGATCTTTCTCAGCGAGCTCCGGTCGCATTCCCGACGAACCTTCGGACTTCCGTCGAACTCTCGAACTCTCAACAAATCCTTCGCGCTTGACTCCGACACTTTGTTTCGCTTTATGTCTTCATCGTTATCATAGTTAATCCTGCACAATTAAAACAAAACTTTGATCGAGACAATTAATCCTAAGCAATTTAACCAAGTTGTCCAGCATGTCATTGGTCCCTCGACGCTTCGTCCGATTCTTCGGCGCATCATCCTCCTCTCCTGCAGCCTATTGCCCAATCGGCCAGTTGACTCTGTAACTTCGATATCCTTGGCACAATACCCGCTCTTCTTGGCCCGATGCCCGAGTCTACGGCCCGAAGCCTTCTGTCGATACGTCGACCGATCCACCGGCCCGACGTCCAATCTTCTGACATGTTCCTTCGGCACAACATGATTTTCCTGCTTTAATTGTCTCATCCTGATCAAAGCATCCTGCGTCACTCAAAACACAGATTAAATCATAAACATATATCAAGTAGTTTCATCATCAAAATATGAGATTCAACAATCTCCCCCTTTTTGATGATGACAATCACTTGATGACGGAGTTAAACTTAACTCCCGGAGTTTAAACAAACTCCCCCTATCAATATGCCATATTGATAGAACCTTGAATTCAAACTGAATTCAAGTCATTGCAATATTCATCATGAATACTTGCAACACGTCAACATGAACATATGCATAAACTTATGCATCACATGTCATGTCATCAACATACTTCTCCCCCTTTGTCATCAACAAAAAGGAGAAGTACCACAATCAAGTGTGTGTGATATTGGTTTAACTCATTGCATGAAAAACATAATATCAAATTTTATCATCATGCAAGTTTGCTAATATCAAATATCAACATGAAAAATTGCGATGTAAGCTTTTGATATCATAACACAAACATTTCAAGTGTTTATCAATTGTAGCATTTCATCACATGGTAAGATATCAACGCGTAAAATTACGATACAAGCTCTTGATATCTTAACGCATGATGCAAACATGGCATAATGCAAGTTTGGCAATCATAGCATCAATTCATATATCTCTTAATGATGCAAGCATTGCAAATATGGCAATCATATCAATTCATATAACTCTTGATGATGCAAGCATAGCATCAGTGTTCATAGCATCAATTCATATATTTCTCACCCTTTGTCATCAACAAAAAGGAGAACGATATAAGCAAATTTTAAGCATAAGTGCTTGTAATTATTCATGTCATAACTAGGTTCATGTCATTTTCCAACAGTGAGTGATAGGATATCAATTATACAAACATCTCAAGGAAAATATGACATGGAGATAGCTTTGAAAACTTCTTCCTTTTTTTTGTTATTATCTTTTTGCATGAAGGAGGAAGACTATTTGTGATACATGCTATTTGTGAGTTTACTTCGAGTGAAGTTAGAATCGATGAGAGATTAAATCATGCTTCATTTTTACAAGGACCAAGATATGTATGTGAAATAAATCCTTGCAAGTAAAAACACTTTCATCCATATTCATCAAATCCATTTCTCAAAAAATATTTTTCACATGATGTGTGTATGAGAGATGTATTTGCTAGTTAATTACATATGTCAAAAATCAATGATATGAACTAAACTTGATATGACATATGCTTGTTAAGTTTGGAAGAGAGTGAACTTGATATGTTAGATTCAAGAGAATCCGAAAATGAAATTTGACTCTTTCTTCCATTCGGACAAGGTTTTGCTATAGATATTCAATTACAATCATGAAGGTAAAGCATGCTTGTTATCATGGAAGTTTTATATTCAAGCACATAATATTCAACATGTAATTGTGTAAAATCATTATGCCAATCAAGTGATTCGATCATTCAATCAAGAAGGTTCGAAAAATAATTTTAACACGTTCAATCATTAGGACGCATTTTTGCCGTAGTTTTTCAAATACAATCATAAAGATAAGACATGCTCATCATCATGGTAGTATGATAGCAAGTTTACCATATACAAGCTAGCAAAAAATTTCTACATTTTAAGGCCCGCAAGCTAGCAATTTTGAGATGTTCAAGAAAGCAACTCTTGCTTCTTGAAATATAAGTTTTGCTAGATGTGCAAGTTAACTTTTTGCTTCTTGAGATAGGCAAGATAGTATTCCTTGGTGATGTTCAAGATAGCAATTTCTTCTCTTTTGAGAAGTGTAATTTTTGCTTTCTTCTTGAATTGTGCAAGCTAGCTATCTCCCCTTTTGTCATTGTCAAAAAGAAGGGAAAAACCCTTTACATCAATTTTTAAATCATGACAAAGGTTAGTATCAATCTTATTTGTGCATCATTATATTTTTAAATTAAAACATGCACATTTTCAAAACATATAAACTCATTATTATATGCATGATTCCAAATCATCATTCATATTATTTCAATCATTGTTTCAATCACCACTTATAGCTTATCATGCACAATATATAAAATCATCTAACATGATACAATCATTTATTTTCAAAATATTTATCACTATTTTAATGTATGATACTGAAGTATTCATGATACCGAACATTAAATCAATATTTTTTAAGTATTTATCACTTCATTTTAATTATGATTCCAAACATTTATCATTTAAAGCATTCATGATACACATCATAATAAAAAGCATATGCATCGTTCCAAATCATAAATATTTCAAATCATCATGGTATTAATTTGTCACATTGCATCCTACCATGCATGATCGAAACTTCTCATTTGCATACATCAAAATAAATTCAAGAATATTTCATGCATTCATATCATCACTTGAGGAATATTGAAAAGAAATAATTGGGTGATGAGATGAATATTTCATGAGTACAAAGAATTGTATAAAAATCATATCATGAATACAAGGAATACAAGTCACAATCATTCAAGAGAAAAATCATCATTCATTTTTAATTCATTCAATTTGATAAATCAAGATCATGATTTTGATAAAACTCATTTCAAATTTAAATCATCAAAATCATTTTTATGGCTCACAAAATTTATAACATAAATAGATTCATGATTTCATTGATAATATATTTTTCCTGTTTTTAAGTGTTTCATTTTAAGTGGTCGATTTCATGTTAGCATGCCTTTTCATTTATGAAAACATGCATCAATTTTTTAAAGCCACTGTTATTATCATGAAAATCGATAATCCATAAATATCAAGAATCATCATAATTTCAAATATATAGTCATTAATCATAACTTCAAATTAAACATGATTTCATATACTCAAAATCGAGAAATAACAATGGAAATCAACATGATACACATTATTACTTTTCAACCACATATAACATGATTTCATAAGGTATTTTTAATCAAAATCATTTTGTTTATCATAAACATGCAATTTTCATGATTATTTTCAAAATTACTAGAATGATAAGCATGATTCCTAATTGTTTGTATTTTCATTATAAAATTATTAAACATGTAATTTTCAAGAAAAATGCTTTATGAAAAGCATCATGTAATTTCAAAGTAAATTAAAGGCATTTTGATTACCTCAGCGTCGCAAGGCGTAAAGGCGTAGTTTGTCACCTCGCCTTTGTTGACTTTCTCCTCGTCTTCGGAGGAGCTTGATTCATCCCAATTTTTGTTCTTCTTCTTGCGTTCAAAGCAAGTAGTTCCGTTCTTTTTACTTTTTAATTTTTGTTTCATTTATAGTTTAAGTTCACCATCACTTGAGCTTATGCTCGAGTGGTCTTCAAATGTTCTATGTCCCAAATCCTTCCTGTTCTTTGGAAGGTGGTTCTCAAGTTCTTCACGTGCATTGCACGTCATTTCATATGTGATCAATGAACCAATTAGTTCTTCAAGTGGAAATTGGTTCAAGTTTTTCGATTCTTGAATAGCAGTTACTTTTGAATCCCAAGTTTTAGAAAGTGAGCGCAAAACTTTGTTAACGAGTTCAAAATCCGAAAAGCTTTTACCAAGTGATTTTAAACCATTGACGACATCCGTAAAACGGGTGTACATATCAACAACGGTTTCGCTTGGTTTCATATGAAAAAGCTCGAAATCATGCAGTAAAATATTAACTTTCGAGTCTTTGACTCTACTAGTTCCCTCGTGCGTGATTTCAAGAGTGCGCCAAATATCGAAAGCCGTTTCGCACAAAGAAACCCGATTGAACTCATTTTTGTCCAAAGCGTAAAATAAGGCATTCATAGCCTTTGCGTTTAAAGAAAAATACTTCTTCTCCAAGTCCGACCATTCGTTCATCGGTTTAGAGGGAAGTTGAAAACCGTTTTCAACGATATTCCATAAATCCATATTTAGAGAAATCAAGAAAACTCTCATTCGAGTTTTCCAATAAGTGTAGTCCAATCCGTTAAAGAACGGTGGACGAAAGACCGAAAAACCCTCTTGAAGAGCCATTTCTCTCGGGTGTAAATCCGAAATAAGAAATACCCCGCTCTGATACCAATTGTTAGGATCGAGAGCACTAAGAGGGGGGGGGGGGGGGGGTGAATTAGTGCAGCGGAAATCTTTCAGCGATTAAAAACGAAAGCTGCGTTCGTTCGATAAAAAATGATTTCGATGTAAAAGCCGATTCTAAGATAACTTAAGATTAAGCGCAGTTTACGTCTGCACGCAGTTTGCGTCTAAACTCAGTTTACGTCTAAACTCAGTTTACGTTTAAACGCAGTTTGCGTCTAAACACTGTTTGCGCAGTTTATGTCTAAATGCAGTTTTACGTCTAAACGCAGGTTGCGTAGTTTACGTATAAACGCAATTTTATGTCTAAACGCAGTTTGCGTCTAAACGCAGTTCTACGTCTAAACACAGTTTGCGCAGTTTACGTCTAAACGTAGTTTTACGTCTAAACGCAGTTTTGGAAAGATCTGAACTTAGAAACTCGTTCGTAAAAGCACAGAAGATAGTTTGCAGTTATAAATGGAATTAGAACGTAAACGTAAACTGCAATGTAAAGTTTGTACGAAAACACTGATTTACGTCTAAATACAGATTCGGAAAGATCAGAACTTAGAAACTTGTTCGTAAAAGCGCAGAGGGTAGTAGCTATGTAGGAGGTTTGCAGTAATGATAAAGTGCTCAAAGTAAAAGCAAACCAGATATTTAGAGTGGTTCGGTCAGTCTTGACCTACTCCACTTTTGGCTTCCTCCACCGACGAGGTCACCGACGTCAACTAGAGGCCTTCCTTCAATAGGCGAAGGCCAACTGCCCTTTTACAATTTCACTCCTTTTGACGGGCTCAGGAGACAACCCTTACAGAACCTTTCTCTCCTCTCTTTATAACTCAAAACTTGAAGAACAGAGGGAGGAGAACTTTAGGGCTTAACCACAATTTTGAGCTCTAAGAATCACAGAAAAGATCAAGATTTCGGTGTCTATCTGTCTGCATTCTGTGCTGAATGGGTGGGGTATTTATAGGCCCCAACCTAGTTCAAATTTGGAGCTCAAAACGATCAAATCCCGAAATTCCAGGATCAGGCGGTTGCACCTCCTGACTGGAGAGGTTGCACCGCCTGGCAGAGCTCGGAGACTGAGCCCAGGCGGTTGCACCTCTCTGTCAGGGGCGGTTGCACCTCCTGAGTCTGGCTCAGACACTGAGCCCCAGGCGGTGCCACCTCCTGACTGAGGCGGTTGCACCTCTCCTGCCAGAGCTCGAAGACCGAGCTCAAGCAGTGCTACCTTTGTCAGGAGAGGTTGCACCGCCCAGTCTCGCTCGGAGACTGAGCCCAGGCGGTGCCACCTCCTGCCTGGGGCGGTTGCACCGCCCAGCTTCGCTGGGAGATCCTCTCCTGGGCGATGCCACCTCCAACCCTGGCGGTGCCACCTCTTTCACTATTTCAGCTCACTTGGTTTGGCTCCAAACTTGGCCCAAACTAGTCCGAACTTGAGCCTAATTGGCCCCTACTTGGGTTATAAGATTAACACCTAATCCTAACCCTAATTAACATGCTAACTATGAATTTAAAGACATTTTCTAAGCTATTACAAAGTTCGCAAGTCAAGACTTCTTCTGGCGAGCTTCCGGCAAACTTCCGGCGGTCTTCCGATGAACTCTCGGAAACCATTCTGCGGACTCCCGGCAAGCTCCTAGACTTCACGATTTGATCTTAGCGAGTTCCAATGAGCTTCTTCGGCAAGCTCCGATCTTTCTCGGCGAGCTCCGGTAGCATTCCCGACGAACCTTCGGACTTCCGTCGAACTCTCGAACTCGCAACAAATCCTTCGCGCTTGACTCCGACACTTTGTTTCGCTTTATGTCTTCATCGTTATCATAGTTAATCCTGCACAATTAAAACAAAACTTCGATCGAGACAATTAATCCTAAGCAATTTAACCAAGTTGTCCGGCATGTCATTGATCCCTCGACGCTTCGTCCGATTCTTTGGTGCATCGTCCTCTCCTACAGCCTATTGCCCAATCGGCCAGTTGACTCCGCAACTCTGATATCCTTGGCACAATACCCGCTCTTCTTGGCCCGATGCCCGAGTCCACGGCCCGAAGCCTTCTGTCGATACGTCGACCGATCCACCGGCCCGACGTCCAATCTTCTGACATGTTCCTTCGGCACAACATGATTTTCCTGCTTTAATTGTCTCATCCTGATCGAAGCATCCTGCGTCACTCAAAACGCAGATTAAATCATAAACATATATCAAGTAGTTTCATCATCAAAATACGAGATTCAACAGATCTTCGTCGATTGAAAGGACATTCAGTAGTGGAATCCAATGACCTCGAGTGAAGAGGAATCAAGAGTGGACGTAGGTTGAGACGACCGAACCACTATAAAATTGGTATGTGGTGTTACCACCTAACACAGTCGGTGGTACCATTAGGATCCGAAAAACCCGGGATAAGATCTTTTTTTGCTCTATTTTTAAAGTCATTTGGGGCCTATAACTACCCCAACTATTCTTGCATGAAGATATAAGAATTGAGCAGAAAGGGGAAAGAATTCTAAGTTGAATGTTATAATCTCTCTAAGTTTAGTAAGTCTCTTCCTCCTAGAGTTAGAAGGTTTCTAAGGGAGGAGTGAGGTCTAAAAGAAAGAGAGGTGTAAAGGTTCTCTCCTAAGCCTATGAAAATGAGAAAAAGAGTTATAAGGGTAGTTGATCTTCGTCCATTGGAAAAACGTTCAATAGTAGAATCCAATGGCCTTGAGTGAAGAGTAATCGGGAGTAGACGTAGGTTAAGACGACCGAACCACTATAAAATTGGTGTGCCTCCCTTTCTCTACTTGTTTACTTAGTTTGCAACTGCTTTATCTACTCGTTACTACTCTTGTAAATGTTTTAAGTTTAAATATCTTTTTGATACGATTTCATCAAACGAAGTTTTCAAAATTGATGTTTTTATCGTAAGCACTAATTCCACCCCTCACCCCTCCTTTCCTCTTAGTGTCGACTTGATCCTAACAGCTTGATAATTTAATAATGTATGATGATTTGAAGTAATGATGATTTTTTTGATTTATGGTTTATTGATCTTGATGACTCTTGTAATAAATCTTATTTTTTGGTTTAAATGATTATGTATGTTTTTGTTTGGCATAAAAGACAAAGGCATGCTTGTATGAAATAAATCACATAAATTAAAACACGTAAAAAAGGGGAATGCATTATTCTTGAAAATGTCTTTATCCCTAAAATCTTATCGAGTTTCTAATAAAAGAATAATTAATCTATTTGTCATTTTGAATCTCTTAGTGATTTTGATGATTTGATGATTTAAATTTGAATGAGTTTTGTGTATATCATAATCTTGAATTCTCAAAATTATAATTTAGGAGTTTCTTTATATGAATCAAGATCCCTTACTCTTTATTCTTGTATGATTCTTATATTTTATTAAAAAAAATTATCTAAATGAATCATGATTATTTTTTTAATTACAACTTAAAGTTTTCTATAAATCAACATTTTTCCTTTCACTGAAGAGATATATTAAAATTAACCATGATATGTCACTTGACTTCTTGATGTTTATAACTTGAGTTTTATAATGTATAATTTCTTTGTATTTACGGTTGTAAACCTTATGTTATGATTAGAGCATTGATGTAAAATAAAAAAATATATTGCACTATTGTATTCTTCCCCTATTCTTCTTTCTTACAATGATAAATGGGAGAAAGAAAATTGCTAGTATCTCAAAAGAATCAAAAGTGCTAGCTTGAATGTTAAACTTAGGCATATTAAATCTCCCAAATACAGAAATTCTTCTTATACATTTTTCAGATCATGATATTGATTTTTCGATTTTCATGATATTGATTTCTTTTTAAATCGAGATCATTTCCTATCATTTCTTCTATTTACAGAAAAAGAGATATATTAAAAATTACTCATGGTCTTTTGGTATTTATGATTTGATCTTGTATTTTTTATGATTAAAATATTCATGTAAATTTTTTTTTATATCTCATTTGTTATGATTTGAAAATTGATGTAAAGGGAAAAAAAATCACAACATTGTATTATTTCCTTCTTTTTTGATAATGATAATGGGGGAGATAAAATTGCTAACTTGTACATCTCAAAAGAGAAGCAAAGATTGCTAGCTTGCACATCGCAAAGAAAAGCAAAATTGCTAGCTTGTATATTCTATAAAATTTGCTAGATTTCATGTTTTAAGATGATGTAAAACTTACTATTTACTATCTTGCATTCTTTATAAAAAATTTGCTAGCTTGAACATAAAAAAAAAAAAACAAACATATTATCTTGCACATTTCAAGAGAAACAAAAATTTTACTAATTTTTATATCTTAAACTTACTAGCTTGTATTTTTAAAACTTGTTATCTTACTAGCTTGTATATTTAAAAAATTTGTTAGTTGCACATTTCTCCTTTTTATTGATGATAAAGGGGGAGAAGTTATGATGATGATATAAAATAATGCATAAAATACTCATGATATTATGATGATGCATATATAATGAAAAGTTATAATGATCATAGTAGGATGTAATGTACTTTGATATTTTGATATCATGATTATTTGAAATATTTATGATTTAGAATGATGCATGCAATGATGTGATTATTTAATTTTTTTAATATTCATAATACATGCAATGATGAAATAGTCATGATTTTCTGAATTCAAATTTTTTATCAATATGACATATTGATAAGATGAGTTTAGTTTAAACTCCGTCATCAATTGGTTATCATCATAAAAAAGGGAGAGATTGTTGAATCTCGGATTTTGATGATGAATTCAATTGATGGGTTAACGATCTAATCTATATTTTGAGTGACACAGGACTAGCTTTAATTAAGAAGATAAATTGATTAAAGTAGTGAAATCAAATGTTGGACCGGAGTGGAACATGTTAGGAGATTGGACATTGAGTTGAAGGATTAGTTGACGTACCGGCAGATAGACTTCATGCCATGAGTTCGGGCATCGGGCTAGAAGAATCGAATATTATGCCAAGGAGATCAGATGTTATAGAGGTCAACATGCCAATTGGGCAATACATCGCAAGAGAGGACGATATGCTGAAATGATCGGACGAAGCACCGGATGAACTAATGACATATCGGACAATATAGTATTTTGTTTGTAATCGATTGTGTCTAGATTAAAGTAGTCATGATTGTAATTGAGTTAGTTTTTAGAGAAACCCTACTAACTCAATTAGGGGCCTATTGGGCCTGAGTTGGGACTGTTTTGAAATAAGTGGAAAGCTTATTCGGTTACCCAAGGTTAGGTGGAACCACCTCTGAACTGAAAAATTCAAGAGCACACTTTTCCAAGCTGTAAGGCGGTGGTACTACCAGACTAGGTGATGGTACCACCCAAACACAATCCCCTAGATTGTGTTAGGCATTGGTACCACCAGTCTGGGTGGTGGTATCACCTAGTATCAGTACTATAGGTGGTGGTATCGCTAGGACCCAGGAAACCTATGATGAGATCTTTTTTTGCTTTATTTTTTAAGTCATCTATAAATATCATATCCTTTTCTGCTTAGTAAATCATGAAATTGAGAAGGAATGGGGGAAAGAATACTTTCATTTAGAGTCTCTTCCTCCTAGAGTTAGAAGTTTTCTAAGAGAGGAGTGAAGTCTAAAAGAGAAGTATTTAGGTTCTCTCTTGAGCTTGTGAAAAAGAAAAAAAGTTACAAGGGTAGTTGATATTTGCCTATTGAAAAAAAATCGGTAGTGAAAACCGATGACCTCGAGTAAAGAGGAATCAGGAGTGGATGTAGATCACGATGACCAAACTATTATAAAATTTGGTTTGTATTTACTTTATGCTTTTTATTTATATTGCAAACTGATTTTTTACTCCTACACTTATTACGTTTTTATATGTTTTTAAGTTAAACATCTTTTCCATACGAATAAAGTTTCTAAATCCACATAAGTTTTACAAAAACACTAATTCACTTCCTCTTAGTGTTGATACAGTCTTAACATCTTTTTCATTTCTTTTATATTAATTGATAACCATAATCAAAATCTAATTAAATTCATAATATATTTTATTTAATTAAGTAGGATCATATAATATAACTTAGTGTTCATGTTTTGCTTTATAGTTGGTGCCATTTTATACCGTCTAAAAAGAAAGAAAAAGATCTCTATGACCCATTCTGGAACACATTAATATGTCTGTATCTTCCTCAGCGGATCAAATGTTATGCTATTTTAGCAACATAGGATTGATCATATGAATGACTAGGCATGGCCAGTAATCCACCGAGTCCAACCGGCAGCTACCGAGTCAAATCTGACTCCATTTGTGTCTACCCAACCGAGTCCAAATCGGCAACTTTTGAGTCGAATCGGAGTCGATTTCGAACTGCCGACCCGAACTCAAGAAGAGCACATGGTGACCTCGTGCGAAAGCGGTAACCGCACTTCGGTGACAGTACCCTTCTCATCTGCGCTTTTCTTGCCCTTCCCATCCATTTCGCTCTTTTCTGGTCGGCGGACATCTGCGATGGAAGACGATCGGTAAATCTCACTTCTATGGCTGTTTTCTTTGCCGAAATCTCTTCCGCGTTTGAGGAATGCACACTCAAATTCCTTTGCTGATCACTATTGTGCATCGTTTCTGTTTTCTCGGCATAAAGCTCGGAGTTCGACTGGAGTCAAAATTTTACTTTTTGAAGATTATTATGGATTCGACGCCTTTTTTTCCTCACATGTTCGGAACGTTTTTTATCAGATCAGTTCATTTCTGATGCGGGCTTTCAAAAAGATATATTTTTTCCCTTATTTTGTGTTCAGTTGATGTTTTCCTTATTTAAGTTGATCGTTTGAATCTGAGAAAGTGACAAGGAGGAAAAATCCCGTTAACGTAAAATGGAATTTTTGCTAATTATTAGCTTATCCTAAGAATTTTAGGATCGGTTCCATCTTACAGTAAATTAATTTGAGTGAAAAAAAAACTTACTAGGACAAACAAAGATAAATGTTGGATAAATTTTTATTAATGAAACTAAAAAATCAGCGTCAGGTTATATTATATTTTACAGTTGGAGTGAGACATTGTCATATGAGCAATCTAGAACAATCTGCGCTTGTTGGATGGGATGAACCGTAGTAACTTAGTATGAATAGAATGATTTAACCATTTAGAGATCTTTTAATGGCAAATGTTTCAAATGAGAAGGGCTCTGAACTGTTTGGTTAATGCCCATTGTCCACTAGTTGTTAACCGCACTAATTTTGGTACTTAATCACATGTTAGACTTTTTGAAGGACCAGAAGATATATGTGACCAAGTGCTGTTTTTTAACACTAGGAGCCAATTTTCTAATTTCAAAAGTTTACTTGACTATGTTGTATTATATTTATTCAATTTTTTACCAAGATGTAGAATAACATGGCATTATCTTGGTCAAGTTTTTCTGTTACGTGGTTAGTGTGCTTTATATTTAGCTAGCTTAAATAGTAATTTCTTGTTCTGTCAACCTTCAATGAATTTTCTCTTATTAATGTTCTCTTGTTTGTGCTCAGATTGAACTCACCCAGCACTTCAGCGGTGATGCTTGAGGTTTTAGGCCACCGACTGCAATTATCTCAGGTATAGGTTGTAATGCATTTAACTTATATGTGATTTCATGGAATATGTGGAGGAAAATTGTACAGTAGATGATCTATTTTGTGGTTGACTTTTTAAAATTTCACCTTTGCCATAAATCATGCGTCCATTGCGATGACCTGTTTAATTGTCTTCTTTGCAGGAGATCCATAATTAGAGACTATTTTGGTAATCAATATATTTTTGATATTTGCCAATTCCTTATATTATTATGTTATTGAAAGGGGATTGTCCTTTCCATGACATTTTCATAATTTCACTGTTTGCTCAGGATTATTTTTTTGGGTTTCTGCCCTAATGAGACACTCTACACTATCCTTTCTTCTCTAGATGTGGCTAAAGCATGTTGGAAATACTATTCATCACACGGAAGCAACCTTTGAATTTGCAGTTACCATATCTTGATCTTTTGTACCATGCTTTGTGTCCCTTAAGATATATCTTAGATAATGCATATGATCACAATGGGGATGTGCTTTGGCACACATGTATATAACTGAGGTTATCTTGTTAACGAATTACTTATAAGATGTCCCACAGGAACTCTTTGGTTTTCATTTACTTTCATTTATGACAAAGATAAAGTTCGAAACCATTCTTAATTAGAGACAGTTAATTCATTAAGCTGGGCTATAGGATGATATCTTCTTAAATATTTTACTAGGACTACTTGTAAACAATGCTCTACTAATGCAACATTGCCTGAACATGACTTCATTTTCATGTGGCCTATTATATTTATAAAGAATTGCTTACTGCACTTACTTTGTTAGCTGTTCATAGTAATTCCTATAGTTTCAAAATCTTACTAGTGAAGTACAGACTAAATTTTTTGGTCAGAATAATTGTTTAAAATGCATGCTGATGGGATCAAAGGTTTTTAGAATTTTTACCGAGTAATGCCAATTCTGTTAACTAGGTTCAACATGCTGGATTTATAGATGATGTAGATTTATATATGACATGGAGAATAGAAACTGACAATTACATTGATAACAACTATAAACATCTTCATAAGTATGCTTTTGCAGGTGTATTTCACGATGAAGCTGTGTCATTATGTTGCATTTGGTGTTAACCTATGAACGATTTTAATTTTTGGTAATTGTTGGCAAAAAGTACAAAAAAGTTATATATTCTAGCAGGCTCTTCCACCAGGAAAATGCTTATTATATGTTCTATGTATATCGTAATCCTGACAAGCATAAATGTTGGATTTGTTGTAGTTGCCCAAAGTAAATCAGAGGCTAAAATAATGATATTATTTTTATGTTTTATGAAATCTTATGTTTTCAGGTTTAGGAAACACCTTCCATGAAGCTATATATAACTGTCGTATTCTTTTCCATGGTTTAGGCATCTAATGAGTGGTATCTTGGTGGCAGGATCCCAATTCCAAACATCTAGGGACCACAGTTTGGGATGCTTCGATGGTGTTTGTCAAATTTCTGGTAATGAATATTAACTTTTGATGTATCTTTATTCATCTATTGTGATGCGTCTTGGGGTTTCAAGTTTCAACACAGTTTCCTAAAGTTCTTAAGTGTCAACTTAATTAATAACATGGCTATATTTTTTTGAGGCTGATGTAGGATACTTTAGTGGTATTAATGGCTAGAAATACAATACACCTTTATCCTATTTTCATTTGCTTAACCCTTTAACATTCATGAAAACTACTCAAATTTAAGAAGTGCAATTCCATATTAAGGATTACTAATTCCAATAATAATGTAATTCTTCGAATTCCATCCTAGGTTGCAATCTACATAAATTATTTGTGAAATCACAATAAAATTCCAGCATTTTATAAATATTGTGTAATTTTCCACCAAACAAACTACAGCATCTTTCATTTTCAATTATTCAATTAGAATTGCAAGTTCATGTTTAGGAAAAAGTTTGGTTTTTCTTGTCCATGACCAAAACTGAATATTTTTGACTGAATATTGTAGATTTTTGGATCTGATGAATTTTTTGAATTCAGGAAAAGAATTGTCGTAAAGGAAGGTTTTGCCCATCTAAATTGAAAGGAAAACGTGCCATCGAACTTGGAGCTGGTTGTGGTTTAGCTGGACTTGGTGAGTTTTTCTCAAGTTCTTATGTGTATAGCAATGACTAATATGTGTAGGGCATCTAACTTCGTAATCTAAAGAGAGTACTGAGTGTTAAATTCTTCAGGAATGGCATTGTTAGGATGCAATGTAATTTCAACTGACCAAACTGAGGTGTTACCACTGCTGATGAGGAATGTGGAGCGTAATACTTCTCGGATGATGCAAGCAAATCCAGATTCAGGTGCCATCTGAACTCCATGATTTGTAGTTTTTGATTAGTTGCATTTTGGTATCTTTTGCTACCTTGCATATATTATTTGTTGAAGTATATGCATTATGCATATTTACATATTTTAGTCATCTATTTGCCATGCTGGATATTTTTCTATTTGTATCATATTTATGGCGCAACCTTAATTTTTGTCATAATATATCCGATGGGTATCAATCTTGTCATGATCTTTCTTCATCTAACCATCTTGTACTAAGGGGATATTTTTTTTCAACTCAAGGTTTTGAATACCATTCTGATCTTGGTTTTGACCGCTTGTTAGAGGTACCTATATACTGCATGGTATCATGATGTATATATCATTGGAAAAAAAATAAAAAATAGTACCGACTGGTACCTAGTTATTTGGTTGGGCACCAAATTATGAATCCCTGGTTAGACCAGTAGATACCAGGCAGTACATCGCATTGCCTCAGAATTTTGAGCTATCTCTTTAGTTTTTTAGTCATATGTTGAAAACCTACATAAAATCTCCTTAGATTCCTTTCAGATGTGAAGGCATGTATAGATTTTAATTGTGCTTTTAAGAGATAAGATATGGACGATTATCGTGGTGATGATCAGTAAACTCATGTATACGACATGGTGCTTCAAGCACTGCTCATTAGTAGGCGTTGATCAACAGCCAAGGTTATGTTAACAGAGGCAAGTCAAAGGCAAAAGGTCTCTGTTGACATGAGAGCAAGCATAGGTCAGCCGTCAGTGTATTCCAAAAGTAATGCTTCAAGGCATAAAAAGTTTTAGATAAGGTCTTGAATTAACTATTATATATATATATATATATATATATATATATATATATATATATATATATATATATATATATATATTTATTTATGTATATATATATATACATATATATATACATACATATATATATACATACATATATATATATATATATATATATATATATATATATGAGCAATCACATGGCTAGTTCATTTTATAAATCAGCATGATTTCAGATTTAATGGCATAAAATTTCTCCTCTCATTATTCCTTTACCCATGTTGACTGAAAAATCAATTATTTGTTTATAAAAAAAATGGCTAGTTTATGTCACTTGAATGTGGATATGTTATGTGAATTATTGAATTATGTGAAAAAAGCTCGCACAAAGCACATGTTATTAAGATTTTGTTATGTTGTTTCCAGATGTTGGCTGAAAAGTGATGCTAACCTACATGAGGCAAAAGAATATTATTTTCCTCTATTGTCACTGGCTTGTTTATGTTACATTCTTCTTAACAGGTTTAGCAGCATCATTTGGATCCATTGAAGTTGCTGAGTTGGATTGGGGAAATGAAGATCATATCAAGGCTGTTGATCCACCATTTGATTACATTATTGGGACTGACATTGTAAGTCATTTCGGCACTGCTTCATTCAGATTAAGGCTGTTAATAAAACAAGCAAACATGAGGTTGTAGTGTCATCTTATTTTCACTTGTAATATTCTGAAACATATATTTTGTTAGTGAAATGTAGTATATGCAAACCATTCACATACGGTGCTTAGCAACCATAGTTGCTAAGGTCCAATTGAGTAGTTAGTTGTATATTGGAAAATATTTCACAGAAATTATGTGGATCCAATACATTGAACCTCCTTATGCCCTAGATTGGTGGGAGCCTTGTTTTCACATGGGCTGCCCTTTAGAATGCAAGCTTTGACACCATGGTATCATGGCTCTTTTGCAACTTACGTGACCAGAGTTCAATTTACAGAGATGATTTCTCTACTTGTAACGTCAAGGTTGTGTATATTGATCGTTCTGTCACGAACGGTCATCGCACACCTGCAACAACATTGTTCAACGAACCGTTCGTTACTTTTGCATGATTGTACAGAGATATGACAGTATGTTTTGCCTTGGTTTTGGGTGTTTTTGCTTGTAAAAATGCATGTTCGAACAGGTTGCATCGCTATAGTGCGATCGCTCACCGCGCTGTGCAAAACTACCCCAAAATGGCTCTGTTTTCGCATGTCATGATTTGTTTTCTGCAGACCGCAACTACACGTAAAATGTTAGCCATCTCAGCACCCTAGAACCTCCGGGTGGCATAGGGCTGGATGGGGCTTCGGTATATTGTTGAGTGTTAAACAATCTTCACAAGTTCACACGTTAACTTGACGAGAACTTGCCTTCGCGCTCGGCACCTGGTGAGTAGTTGTTTGTGAACTTGCAACTATTCGTTTTACCTTCTAAAGTCCTTGTTTTCTTTTTCCCTCTCTTTTCTCTCTTGCACTCAAGGTGCTCGC
Organism: Musa acuminata AAA Group; assembly: GCF_036884655.1. Taxonomy (NCBI): domain Eukaryota; kingdom Viridiplantae; phylum Streptophyta; class Magnoliopsida; order Zingiberales; family Musaceae; genus Musa; species Musa acuminata. The sequence goes on along the minus strand of NC_088346.1, from coordinate 38,307,189 downwards.
TGAATTGCTTGTAAAGCTTCCCTTTTCGCGAGATTTCGGGACTAATCAACTTTCTCTTTTACAGGTCCTTCGGGACCTGAGTGAGGTTGCAAATTGGCTGACCCTTTGCGGATGCATATCGCAAGGGCGCATCATGACTTAGGTAATCCTAGCTAAGTCCGAGAAGTTGGCACAAGGATGCTTCGCTACTTAGACAACTCAAGCTAAGTTTGCGACTTTGCCGCAAGGGTGTCTCATGGCTTAGGCAATTCCAGCTAAGTCCGTGATAGTTCGGTTGATTCCTAAACCTCGTAATAGCAGGATTTCATCCATTACATCATATTTTTTGTAAAACTAGAAATGCTTTGCCTAGGATTACTGGTATAGACATAGACACAAATATTCTTTGAATTTTATGATTTTATAATTTTGAGAAGATGAAGTTCAAAGGTGTTGAGGCAACTTGAGTAAATGCTTGAAAAACTTAGGCAACATGAGTAAACAAAGGAAGCCTTCGAAAACTACTGTGTATATTTCTTAACCACTAAGGACATGACTTTTACAAAAAAAATGTCTTTTACATGTGGTTACCAACAGTGATATGCATGGAGCTAAAACCTGTCTGAAACCAGAAAAAGAAGAAGAAAAACATTCTGCTTTTCATTTTTGAATCCATTGACAAGTCAAGTATATGGTTGATTTTATCTTGAGTATTTAGTGGTAAATTCAATGTGCATTGGGTGAATTAATTCATTTTAATTTAATGGTCAGTTTTTCATGACAATACTTAGTAATTCAGGATAACAAAGATAGATTAAGGGAAACTGATTTGTTCGGATTGACCTGTTTCATGTGAAAATCATAAAAAATATTTCTTCCTGCAACTTATATATATATGTTTTGCTGAACTAATAACATCTATGGTTTGTTAATATCATTTTATAATCTGTTAAAATATATTTGATGTTGTTGGTCCAAGGTATATGCAGAGCATCTACTGGAGCCATTACTTCAGACAATTTTGGCATTATCAGGACCTAGGACTGTGATATTGGTAATGTTTATATTTTCAGATTCTTCTTAGTATAAAGTTTTACATGTTATGGTATTAAGACTATTTGAAACTCATTTAGTTAGGTTATGAGATCCGCTCCACGGTGGTCCATGAAAGGATGATGGATGTGTGGAAGCAAAATTTTGTAGTTAAAACCATCCCAAAGGCAAAGGTATGTGTAGGCATTGTGTGTGTTTCGGTTCAAATAAGCTTTTTGGATGATTAGCTTTCTACATTGGTTTTTTTTGTCTATTCTATGTTTAATTTAGTTAGTTTTTTGAACCATTTATGCATTATGCATTATCAATTTACAAAAAGACTTGTGACCGGAAATTTAACATAAACTTGAGCTAAAAGTTGATACAAGGCACTGTATACTCTCTCAAGATGGAATGTGACTATACTGCCCTTATGCTTTTAATTAAGGTTCCTTTGGATCAGAACTATCATTGAAGTTGAGATCGGATTGTTTACGCGTATCATTAATTGCTCACAGTTAAGAACTAAGAGGACATATTTTGTTATCTTTTGTTATATTTTGTATATACTAGTAAGATAACTTTAATCCAAGTCCTGGTGAGACTTAACTATGTCAGCAAAGGTGGGATCTTTTGCCAAATTCGTTTTTGATATGAGTTACACAAGATTCTGAGAATCAGGATCCACAATTGGATTAACCATTCGAAAAAAAAGGATCAGATCGGATCTTTCAGATTCAATGTACAGATTGAAAAATCGGATTTTGGTAAATTTTAAAACTATTTTGTTTTGTTTTTAAATTATTGATTATTTTTTAATTGATTAGTTTTATTGAATCTAACAATTTTAGTATTTTTATTACTAATTTGTAATTTTGGTGATGCGATTGCTACAAAAATATCAACATATATACACTGTTTGATTCAAGCATGCAGCAAAATTAAGGTATGTCAGGCGCAGGTCCATGTTCCTGTATGTTCCAGCAAAAATGAAAAATAATATACTGGCTGTGAGCCATCTACAACATCCCTCCATTGCCAGTCCTGAGATTTTCTACCACATGGATATAATATTTTGCAACTTTGTGTGATAATCTTTCCTTAAAACATGCTTCTTATGATCATATGCAAATTTAACTCTCATGCATACATCAGAAAATAACTTGGTATTTGTTATTACGATAGGTAAAAGTAGTCTTACAAAGAATGTAATCTATGAAATGACATGACACGATAGGTAAAAGTTTTTCTTTGGACAACTGATAGAGATAATCCATCTTGTGGATGCAGATGGATAGCAAGTACCGACACCCTAGTATTCAGCTTTTCATGATGGAGGTAAAAGATCAATCTAGATACAAGAATCCTGGACCTACTGCAAATCAAATTCCCGAGTCTAGTCGTGGTAGTGACGAGGATGGTCAAAGTTGTGAAGCAGAAGAAGATGCCAGGGATGCAACAGCTGGTGAGAACATCATGGATTTAGAACCTGGGAAGATTGATGACTGGGAAATCAGAAGATTGGGATCTATGGCTGCACGGCTTCTGCGAGATGTCAAGATAACATAGATTGCCGTTTTCCTTGGTCGGCTCTCGATTTGATCCTCAGAATGTGAAGGTAAAACCTGCAACACAATGGAATCATGCCTTATTTTCACTGAACACAGCCAGACTTGAAATTTCTGGTTAAATTCCTCGCCAACCCCCAGTCTGAAGTAAGACGTGAGTTTATGATAGAAATCCTCTCATCAGCCTTTCAGTTTTCCATGAGGGTGTGTCTGCCAAAAACACGGGACTAACTGGTTGCAAGTTGACCTGCAGTTTAGCTCAGTAGCTGAAGAAGGCAAATCAGTAGCATGAATTGGATGGTCCTTCATGGTGAGAGTGGAGGCTGCTAGATTGAGTTCAACTGTTATTTAGGTATTGCCTATTGTTTGCACGAGGAATTTTGGCATGAATGAGAGACTGACTATCATGTTATGTTGGGTTGAGATTTTACAAGTTAAAACTCCTTGTTTGAATCAAGTGTTGCAGAGTACAAGTATTATGAGTATTTGCAATGACATTGGGTAACGGAATGGGTAATCATCAACAGCAGTAATGCCATGATGATTAGTTGCTTTGGCTCATTTGGATATTTTTATTATTTTTCTGTATCTGTTTTGAGGTATAATAAGAAAATTATTTTCATGCAACTTTGGGTCACTGCCGTTAAGAGTCATGGAAATAATTCTTATATTTTTAGAATAAAGGAAAAGATTCTGTAGATCGATCAGGTCTGTCTTTTCTTCATTTTTTTTATATTTTCAGAATATAAAATATAGCGGTTGATAATGGACTTTCAGATTTTTTTTTTCTTTTTAGTCGTTAGAAAAAGAAATTTTAGTTCAAAAGATATTTAAATGATTTATTTTTTTTGTACTAATAAATATTTAAATGATTAGGATTAAATATTTTTTAAATAAAAAATAAATTTTAAAATTAGAATTAAATATTTTTTTGGTGATAGATAAATAAATGACGAATGTAAGATTCGACAATGTTCTTATCATATAATTTCACTGTTGGATATTTATTATTTTATTCAAATCTCTTTCATACTTGGTTAAAGGATTATATACCCATTCAAAATAATTTATTCTTTATTTAAATAATATTTGGGTAAATTTTTGGAAAAAGTTTATACTTTTTATAAATTTTTGCACAGCTTTCTCATTTTAAAAAATTCTCATAGAAAGTTTTAATTTTTCAAATTGGTAAAAGTATTTATTCTTCAATAAATTTTTGTCTTTTCCCTAAAATGCTATATCTTCTCTCTCCACTTTTTTAATGAACTATTCCATTCGATTGAACTGGTTTGACCAAAGAATTGATGTAAAATAAAGTATATCAAATAATTTATTTGATATATCAATTTGTATCATTAAAAATAATAAATAAATATACTACATTATATTTACTACAAAATAAAGAATAATATAGTAATAAATATTTATATATTTTTCTAAAAAAAGAAAAAAAATTAAGTTTTTAAAAATTTATTTATTGATTTTGCCCTTGAAAAGTTACATTTATTTAGAAAATATTAAAAATTATTATTTAAATTCTCCAAAAGAGAAAAGTTATATTTTTATCCATTTAAAATAAATTTAAATACTTTCTAAAAGTTTCAACTTATTTTGATCAGGCTATGACCTAGTTACACTATTTTCTAATATTGTAAGTGGTTTAAGACAATATTTCTTGGATCAAATTTTTAGAATAGATTTTCTACCTATTTAAAAGCTCAAATGTCAACAAATATTTCATGAAAACATCATAATTTGATAAAATTAGATAAAATTTTATAGTATTTAGATGTTGAAGAGTTTTTAAAAAATAAGAAATAAATATCATAAAATAGAAAAAGTTGATTTTTAATCTAACTGGGTTCAATGAAAATGTTTCAAGAAAATACCATGTTATTTTGATCAGGATTTGACCTAGTTACAGTATTTTTGAATTGACTCATAAACAGTGTCAGTGATTCAAGGCATTGATTTTATGGGATCAAATTTTTAGAATATGTCTTCTACCTATTTAAACTTTTAAATGTCAAAAATAATTTCAGAAAAGCATCATATTTTGATAAAATTAGAAGGATTTCAAGAAAATGGATAAAATTTTATAGCATTCAGATGCTGAAAATTTTAAAAATATATATAATAATTTTTTTCTAAAATAGAAAATTTAATTTATTATCTATTTGGATTCAATGCAAAGGTTTCCTGAAAAATCTTCAGTTGGTTTGACCAGAATTTAACCCATTGACATTATTTTTTAAATTGGCCTCAAAACAATGTAAGTGGTTCAAGGCCTTTATTTTGGGATCATATTTTCAGAATAAGTTTTCTACCTATTTAGAGCTCAAATGTCAAAATAAAATTCATGAAAGTATCATATTTTGATAAAATTATAAAAAAAATAAAAAACAAAATTTTAAAGTGTTTAATTAAATGTAAAATTTAAAAATATATGAAATAAATATTGAATCTCGGATTTTGACGATGAAACCAATTGATAGTGTTTATGATTTGATTTGTGTTTTGAATGACGCAAGAAGCTTCGATCAGAGAGACAATTAAAGTAGGAAAAATCATGTTAGGTCGGAGAGAAACATGTCAGAATATTAGACGTCGAGCCGAAGAATCGGTTGACGTATCGGTAGAAGGCTTCGGGCTATGGGTTCGGGCATTGTGCCAAAAAGAGTGGAAATTACGCCAAAAAAACGGAGTTACGGAGGTCAACTGGTCTATTGGGCAATAGGCCACAAAAGAGGACGATGCGCCGAAGAATCGGACAAAGCATCGATAAACCAATGACATGTCGGACAACATGATTCTGTTAGGAACGAGTCGGTACTAAGAGGGGGGGAGGGGTGAATTAGTGCAACGGTAAAATCACATCAGTTTGAAAATCTTTCATATGACAAAACCCGTTTCATAAAGATTCTTAAATTGAAAGCGTACGAAAGAATATAGCAAGTAATAAGAAGGCAGTCTGTAGTTAAAGTATATTGCCAAAAAGAAATGTAAACTAGATTTTTATAGTGGTTCGGTCGTCGTGACCTACATCCGCTTCACCGATTCCTCTTCCGTTGAGGCCACCGGCATCCACTATCGGTCTTCCTTCAATGGGTGAAGACTAATTACCCTTTTACACCCCTCTTCTCTTTTTCACAGGTTTAGGAGACAACCTTTACAAGCACACACTCCTCCCTAAACAGAATTCTAAACTTAGAACTAGAGAAGGAGATTTCTCGAGTGATTACTATAGTGTTTTCTCACTTTTATACTCTCTGTGCTTGTGTGTGTTAACCTGAGATGAGAGGGGTATTTATAGGTCTCAAATTGATTCAAACTTAGAGCCTAAAAAGGTCTCATCCTGAGTTTCCCAGGTCCTAGCGATACCACCGCCTACAACACTGACATTGGGCTGTACCATTGCCTAGTCTAGTGGTATCACTGCTTGGGAGACTGTGTCTGGGCGGTACCACCACTTGAGAGACTGTGTCTGTGCGGTACCATTGCCCAAATTAGCGATACCACCTCCTGACTCTAATACTGGGCGATGCCACCGCCTGATATAGTCTCGAAGACTGTGCCATGATGGTGTCACTTGTTGGGTAACTATTTGGGTCTTTCACTTGACCCAACATAGTCCATACATGGGCCCAACTAGCCCCTAATTGGATTGGCCTAATTTCAATCTCAATTATATGCTAACTACAAAATTTAAGGTATACACTAAGCAAATTCAATTTGGTTAGTCTAGGTTTCTTCTAGCAAGCTTTCGATGATCTTCCAGCGAATTTTTGATGATCTCTCGGTAATGTTCCAACGGACTCTCGGCAAGCTCCTAGACTTCACGACGATCTTCTTGGTGAGTATCGATGAGCTTCTTCGGCAAGCTCCTAGACTTCTCGGTCAATTCTAGCAAAACTTTCGACGAACGTTTGGACTTCCGATGAACTATCGAACTCTCAACGAAGTCTCGTTCTTGACTCTAGGACTTCATTTTGCTTTATACCTTAATCACTATCATAGTTAATCCTGTACAAATAAAGCCTACTTCGATCTAGATAATTATTACAAAGCTTGAATCATATTGTCTAACATGTCATTGGTTCATCGACACTTCATCCGATTCTTCGGTGCATCATCCTCTCTTGCGGCCTATTGTCCATTCGCCTAGTTGATCTCCGTAACTCCAATTTCCTTGGTGCAATTTTTGCTCTTCTTGGCCCGATGCCCGAATCCATGGCCCGAAGCCTTTTGTCGATACGTTGACCAATTCTCCGGCTCAATGTCCAATCTTCTGACATGTTTCTCTCCGACCCAACATGATTCTTCCTGTTTTAATTGTCTCTCCCTGATCGAAGCTTCCTACATCACTCAAAATACAGATTAAATCATAAACACTCTCAATTAGTTTCATCATCAAAATCCGAGATTCAAAAATCTCCCTCTTTTTTATGATGACAACTAATTAATGCCATATTGATAGAACTCTTGAATTCAAATTGAGTTCAAGTCATAGCAATATTTCATCATGAATATTTACAACATGTGATCATAAAATCATGCATAATCAAATTTTCAATACATCATTCTATGCATAATCATCAATATAACTTCTTCTCCTTTGTCATCAACAAAAAGAAGAAGTTCATTTAGCAAGTTTCAAATCATTGTATTATAAATATAATCTCAAGTTTTATCATCATGCAAGCAAGTAATTTTCTTTCTTCTCTTTTGAGAAGTGCAATGCTTTGCTTCCTTAACAAAACATAAGGTAGTGAAATTTTAAGTCATTTTATATTCAAGCTAGTAGTAATTTTGAGTTTTGCACATTTGTAAATTTTGCTAAATTAGCAAGTTAGCATGTTTTGCTTCTTAGGCTTAGGATAGGCAAGATAGCACTTTTGCTTCTCTTGAGATTGCAAGCTAGCAATTTTTGGTGATGTTCAAGATAGCAAATTCTACATCATGCAAGCTAGTAAATTTTTAAATCAATTTTTTTTTATAAATGTAAGCTAGCAATATTTGAGATGTTCAAGAAAATAACTTTTATTTCTTGAAATATACAAGTTAGCAATCTTTGCTTCTCTTTTGAGATGAGAAAACTAGCATGTTTTTGTATCTACTTGAATTGTGAATGTTGGGCTGATAGCCCATATTCAGCCCATGTGGGTTAGGGCAACCCACAGCCCACAGCCCACACCCCCTCTTAACCTAACCCTAATTAAGATTAGGGGGTGTGGTGACTACGTTTTAGAAGCAGAAAAAGGCTATAAAAAGGCAGCAACGAGGCAGATCTTGTGAGCCACGAGATTCCAAAGAGAAGAAGGAGAACAAGACAGAAAAGGAAGAGAAAGAAAGGGAAGAAGACAAGGACAACGCAAAGAGACTGTTCTCAATCATCTAGCAGTGTTCTCATCTCAGGTTAGATCAAATCTACAGTAGACTCTTGCTGTGATTACTTGGGGAGGTTTTAGATATTGTGGGCAGTGACGTGATCCTTGTATCCCAGTTATTCTCTTGTGGTTGTTGCTAGGGTTTTAGGCAAGAGATTAAGATTTGTATATTCATTATTCTCATAGTGGATTATCTCTAGTTTGCCCCGTGGTTTTTACCCTTCACATTGAAGGGGTTTTCCACGTATATCTTGGTGTTCTGTTTGATTGTGTTTCCATTTTATTCCGCTGCGTATTATGGTCTTCTAGTAGTTGTTCATATACAAAAGTTATTCCTCTTTATATCCCATCAACTAGTATCAAAGCGGGGTTTTGGTGATTTAATTTTTGTATTTGAACATGGAGGCCAGTAATATTTCTCGCATGATTAGTTTGAATGGAAATAATTGGATGATATGGAAACCAAGAATGGAAGATCTCTTATATTGCAAAGATTTGTATGGACCTTTGCAAGGGGATAGTGCAAAACCTATAACTATGACAGATGATGAGTGGAAGAGGTTAGATCGAAAAACAATTGGGTTTATTAGATAGTGGCTTGATGATAGTGTCTTTCACCATGTTTATACTGAAATTTCTACATATTCTCTTTGGAAAAAATTGGAAAGTCTCTATGAAAGAAAAACAACTGGCAACAAAGCTTTTTTGATTAGAAAACTTGTGAACCTAAAATATAGAGAGGGTGCTTCTATTGCTGAGCATTTGAATAAAATGCTGAGTATTACTAACCAATTATCCTCTATGAAAATGTCTCTTGATAATGAGTTGCAGGCATTGTTACTTCTCAGTTCATTACCAGAAAGTTGGGAGACACTGGTGGTTTCCCTTAGTAATTCTACGCCAAATGGTATTGTCACTGTGAGTCAAGTAACAAGCAGTTTATTGAATGAGGAGTTAAGAAGAAAGAGTTCGGCAACATCTCAGAATGATTCACAGGCACTTATCTTAGAGAACAGAGGAAGGTCAAAGTCTAGAAGCAGTTCACATATGGATAGGAGCAAGTCAAGATCAAGAAAAGATATTGTTTGCTATAACTGTGGTGAGAAAGGACATTACAAGAATCAATGTAAGCAACCTAAGAAGAACAAGAAAAAGGGAAAAGAAGTGGAGTTTACAGAGTCAAAGGATAATACTACAGCTATAGTGTAGGGTGGTGATTATTTGATTTTGTCTCCTTCTGATGATATTTTTTCTTGTGTGTCAGGATCTTGAGTGGGTGATTGACATAGGTGCTTCTTATCATGCTACACCTCGGAGAGAGTTTTTTGCTACATACAGGTCTGGAAACTTTGGTGTTGTCAAGATGGGCAACTATGGCACAATAGACATCATTGGCATAGGTGATATCCATTTAAAGACCAACCTTGGCTGCAAGTTGGTACTTAAGGATGTGAGGCATGTGGTTGACTTGAGGCTGAATTTAATTTCAGTTGGAAGACTAGATGATGAAGACTATGAAAGCAGATTTCACAAAGGGCAATGGAAGCTTAGTAAGGGTTCTCTTGTTATAGCTAGTGGAAAGAAATGTCATACTTTGTACAGGTTGCAGGCTAAAGCTTATGGTGAGCAGTTAAATGCTACAGAGAAAGACTTCAGTATAGAGTTGTGGCATAGGCGATTGGGACACATGAGCGAGAAGGGGCTGCAAGCTTTTTCCAAGAGAGAGGTATTACCAGATCTCAGAGGTATACATCTGAACCCTTGTATTGATTGTTTGGTTGGTAAACAACATAGAGTTTCATTTGCTAGTGCTGCTTTGTCTAGAAAAATGCATGCCTTAGACCGTGTTTATACAGATGTATGTGGTCCTTTGAGGATAAAAACTCTTGGTGGATCTATTGATGTTCTTGGTATAAGTGGTACACTTTATTTTGTCACTTTTATAGATGATTTTTCCAGAAAAGTTTGGGCTTATGCTTTGAAGACCAAAGATCAGGTTATTAATGTCTACAAAGAGTTTCATGCCAGGGTTGAAAGGGAGACAGAAAGGAAATTGAAATGCATAAGATCAGATAATGGTGGTGAGTATACGAAAATTGTTTAATGACTATTGTAGGTCACATGGGATCCAACATGAGATGACAGTTCCTAGTACACCTCAGCATAATGCAATTGCAGAGAGGATGAACAGCACCATCATGGAAAAGATTAGATGTATGCTTTCACAGGCTAAGCTACCCAAAAGGTTTTGAGATGAGGCTTTGAGGACTGCAGTTGATGTGATCAACTTATCACCATGTACAGCCCTAGATGGTGATGTTCCAGAGCATGCATGGTCAGGGAAAGATGTTTCCTACAAGCATTTGAGAGTGTTTGGTTGTCGTGCATTTGCACATGTTCCAGATAATGAGAGGTCCAAGCTGGATGGTAAGTCTAAAGAATGTATTTTTCTTGGTTACTCACATGATCAGTTTGGTTATAGGCTTTGGGATCCAGAAAAGCAGAAGGTGTTCAGGAGTTCTTTGAGGATCAAACCTTTAAGGATTTAAAGAAGAAGGCACCAGCCAAGACTTCTGTAGAAGGATTAGCAGATTGTGACCCAGTTATTCCTCCAGTATATCAGGGTGATGGGGGAGATGTGTAGGAAAATAATATAGAGCCTGATGTTGATTTACCTGCAGGACATGTTGAGCAAGAAGAAGTAGGAGAGCAAGTTCCCGTAGAACCTCAGTTGAGAAGATCTTCTAGACAACGTCAACCTTCCAGAAGATACTCTACAGATGAGTATGTGATGCTTACTGATGTAGGTGAACCAGAGAGTTACTAGGAAGCAGTTGAGAGTGAGCAGAAAGAGAAGTGGTTAGTTGCTATGCAGGAAGAGATTGATGCTCTTAAGAAGAACCACACTTATGATTTGGTGCTGCTACCAAATGGAATGAAGGCCTTGAAGAACAAGTGGGTTTTTAGGTTGAAGACTCAAGAATATTGTTCTCAACCAAAGTACAAAGCTAGATTGGTTGTGAAAGGCTTTGGTCAAAAGAAAGGTATTGACTTTGAAGAGATATTTTCTCCTGTTGTTAAAATGTCTTCTATTCGTGTTGCTCTTGGTATTGCTGCTAGCCAGGACTTGGAGGTTGAGCAGCTAGATGTGAAGACAGCTTTCCTTCATGGTGATTTGGAGGAGGAAATTTATATGGAGCAACCAGAATGCTTCAAAGTCAAAGGTAAAGATAATTTTGTCTGCAAGTTGAAGAAGAGCTTGTATAGGCTAAAGCAAGCTCCAAGACAGTGGTACAGAAAGTTTGATTCATTTATGACAGAAAATGGATACAAAAGAACGGCTTCAGATCATTGTGTGTACATCAAATGGTTTGATGAGGATTTTATTATTTTCTTACTTTATGTTGATGACATGCTTATTCTTGGGAAAGATATGTCTAAGATTGACAGGTTGAAGGAGAAATTGAGTGAGTCTTTTGCAATGAAGGACATGGGGCCAGCAAAGCAAATACTAGGCATGCAGATTTCTCGTGACAGAAAAAACAAGAAGATTTGGTTGTCACAAGAGAAATATATCAAGAAGGTATTGGAAAGATTCAGTATGAGCAACACAAAACCAGTTGGTTCTCCTCTTGTAGGTCACTTCAAGTTGTGTTCAGAACAGAGTCCGTCAAGTGATGAGGAGAAGGAGAAAATGCAAAAGGTTCCTTATGATTCAGTAGTTAGAAGTTTAATGTATGCAATGGTATGTACGAGGCCAGACATCGCATATGCAGTGGGTGTTACTAGCAGATTTCTTGCAAATCCAGGCAAAGAGCACTGGGCAGTAGTGAAGTGGATTTTTAGATATCTCAGAGGGAGCTCTAAGGTTTGTTTAAGCTTTGGAGGTGGATCACCTGTGTTGACAGGTTACACAGATGCAGATATGGCAAGAGATATAGATACGAGAAAGTCTACTTCAGGTTATGTACTTACTTTTGCAGGGGGAGCTGTGTCATGACAATCCAGGTTACAAAGGTGTATTGCTCTCTCCACCACAGAAGCAGAATATATTGCTGCTACAGAGGTATGCAAAGAAATATTATGGATGAAAGAATTCTTACAAGAATTTGGGCTAAAACAGGAAAATTATGTGGTGCATTGTGACAGCCAGAGTGTCATCCATTTGTGTAAGAACCCAATGTTTCATTCCAAGTCAAAGCATATAGATGTCAGATACCACTGGATTCAAAATGTATTTGAAGAGAAGCAGTTGCAGCTTCAGAAAATTCATACAAATGACAACGGAGCAGACATGTTGACGAAGAACTTACCAAAAGAAAGACAGGAGATATACCGACAGTTGGTCGGCATGGCTTCACATTGAGGAGTCATGGGACAGCCTCCCTTATGGGCTGAAGGGGGAGGTTGTTGGGCTGATAACCCATATTCAACCCATGTGGGCTAGGGCAGCCCACAGCCCACACCCCCTCTTAACCTAACCCTAATTAAGATTAGGGGGGTGTGGTGGCTACGTTTTAGAAGCAGAAAAAGGCTATAAAAAGGCAGCAACGAGGCAGATCTTGTGAGCCACGAGATTCCAAAGAGAAGAAGGAGAACAAGACAGAAAAGGAAGAGAAAGAAAGGGAAGAAGACAAGGACAACGCAAAGAGACTGTTCTCAATCATCTAGCAGTGTTCTCATCTCAGGTTAGATCAAATCTACAGTAGACTCTTGCTGTGATTACTTGGGGAGGTTTTAGATATTGTGGGCAGTGACGTGATCCTTGTATCCCAGTTATTCTCTTGTGGTTGTTGCTAGGGTTTTAGGCAAGAGATTAAGATTTGTATATTCATTATTCTCATAGTGGATTATCTCTAGTTTGCCCCGTGGTTTTTACCCTTCACATTGAAGGGGTTTTCCACGTATATCTTGGTGTTCTGTTTGATTGTGTTTCCATTTTATTCCGCTGCGTATTATGGTCTTCTAGTAGTTGTTCATATACAAAAGTTATTCCTCTTTATATCCCCATCAGTGAAAGCTAGCAAATCTTTCTCTTTTGAGATATACACACTAGCAATTCTTTCTCCTCCTTTGTCATTGGCAAAAAGAGGGAAATAACAATACAATAATGTAATTCATTTCCCTTTACTATAATCTTCAAATCATAACAAAGATAAATAACAAAGATGAAAAATCAAGTCATGAATGTCAAAATAATTTTTCATCATGAATATTTCATCATTGCATGCATCATTATCATAAGTTGAAGTATTATATGCATAATATCAAATCATCATTCATAATTACATCAATATTCCAATCATTATTTCAATCATAAAAAATGAGAGATCAAGTCTAAATTTCGAGTAATCAAGATCATGAAACAAAAAATGTATAAGAAGAATTTATGCATTTGGGAGCTCTAATATGTTTAAGTTTATCATTCAAGCTAGCAAATTTGGTTCTCTTGATATGCTAGCTATTTTCTTTCCACCTTTTGTCATTGTAAACAATAAAGAAGAATGGAATAACATAATGGTATAATTGTTCAAGTCATCACAAAAATACAAAGGTGTCATATGAAAATCATGACATAAAAGATATTAATATCAAATTATGAATGTCACAAGACATGATTTATTTCAACAAATCTCTTCTTTTTATAAATGAAAAAAAGAAACATAAGAGATCAAATGATATAATATATTGATTGCATAAGAAATCTCAAGTTATAAAACTCAAAATATCAAGGTAAAGCTCATTCAAATTTAAATCATCAAATCAACAAAATTACCTTTAAGAGGTTCAAAATGACATAAACAACTTTATCAATCTCTTACTGAAAAATCGATAAGATAGATAAAAGAAATTTTCAAGAAAAATGCTTTTCTCTTTTTAGTTGTTTCAATGATTTATTTCATAGAAGCATGTCTTTTTCATTTATGCCGAATAAAAATATACATCAACGTTTAAAACCGAAAGGGAACTTTTATTATGGCAAAGATCGATAATCCATAAATCATAAAAAATATCATGTATTATTTCAAAAGAAAAACTCATTAAACATGATCATTATGCTTCATTACTTTGGGTATAATACCAAAACATGGTTCTAAGTTTTCAAGATATAACATGCATAATTTCAAACTATAAACTCATTAAGCATGATATCAAATCTCTTGACATTTTCATTACATCATTACATCATCAAAATTGATTTCATCAAACATAAAGCATTTTCAAAATATATTTTTATTTTTAAGTGAATCTAACTTTTCATGCTTAATGCTTGGAATTAACATGCAATTGTCATGCTTAAATTTTAATTTTTTTTTCAAAATCACTTAGAAAGAGAAGCATGATATTTTTTTTCATTTTTTTTTATTTTCTTACTAACTAATTTAAAAATAATTCATGAAAAATCATCAAGTAATTTCAAAATAAAGTAAAGGAGTTTCGTTTGAGTTATTTACCTCATTGTCGAGAGTCAGCAAAGTTTGTTGTTTCGTCTTCATTGGTTTGCTCCTCTTCTTCATATATACTCATTTCATCCCAAGTTACTTTAAGTGTTATCTTCTTCTTTGATAACTTCTTTTTAAGTTTATTTTTATTTTTTAATTCTTTTTAATAAAATTTTTAAGTTTTAGAGTGAGAAGTTTAAGTTCATCATCACTTGAGTGCTCAAGTGGTTTTCATTTGTTCTAAGTGCAAAATACTTCATGTTCTTTGGAATATTGTTCTCATATTCGTTTTGTGCCACATTGGTCATTTCATAGGTCATCAAAAACCCGATAAGTTCTTCGATCAAAAAAGTATTCAAATCCTTGGCCTCTTGAATGACCATTACTTTAGAGTCCCAATTTTTAGAAAGAGATCGTACAATTTTGTTTACAAGTTCAAGGTTCGAAAAACTTTTACCAAGAGTTTTTAGACTATTGACGACATCCGTAAAACGAGTGTACATGTCTCCAATAGTCTTGCTTGGCTTCATTCGAAAAAGTTCAAAATCATGCATCAAAAGATTTATCTTAGAATCTTTTACTCTACTAGTGCCTTCGTGTATGATTTCAAGAGTGTGCCAAATATCAAAAGTTGTTTTGCACATAGAAATTCAATTGAATTCATTTTTGTCTAAGGTGCAAAATAGAGCATTTATAGCTCTAGCATTTAAAGAAAAAGTTTTCTTCTCTAAATCATTCTATTCTTTCGAGTAGAAGATTTTTTAAAATCATTTTCGATAATATTCCATAAATTTAAATCCATAGAAAGCAAGAAAACTCTTGAGTTTTTCAATAAGTGTAGTCCGTCCCATTAAAACCATTTTTGATAATATTTCATAAATTCAAATCCATAGAAAGCAAGAAAACTCTCATCCGAGTTTTCTAATAAGTGTAGTCCGTCCCATTGAACATGGGAGGACGAACGATAGAAAAGCCCTCTTGAAAGCTGAAAAGAGTCATTTCTCTTGGGTGTTAAACTAAGTAAGAAATAATGTGGCTCTGATACCAACGGTTAGGAACGAGTCAGCACTAAGAGAGGGGGTAAATTAGTGTAGTAGTAAAATCATGTCGGTTTGAAAATCTTTCATACGATAAAACTCATTTCATAAAGATGCTTAAATTGAAAGCGTTTGGAAGAGTATAGCAAGTAATAAGAAGGCAGTTTGCAATTAAAGTAAATTGCCCAAAAGAAATGTAAACCAGATTTTTATAGTGGTTTGATCATCGTGACCTACATCCACTTCACTGATTCCTCTTCCGTCGAGGCCACCGGCATCCACTATCAATCTTCTTTCAATGGATAAAGACCAACTACCCTTTTATAACCCTCTTCTCCTTTTCACATGTTTAGGTGACAATATTTACAAGCACGCACTCCTCCCTAAACAGAATTCTAAACTTAGAACTAGAGGAGGGGATTTCTAAAGTGATTACTACAGTATTTTCTCACTTTTAAACTCTATGTGCTTATGTGTGTTAATTACGGATGAGAGGGGTATTTATAGACCTCAAGTTGATTCAAACTTGGAACCTAAAAATGTCTCATCTTGGGTTTCCTAGGTCCTTGTGGTACCATCGCTTGTGTTGGTGGTACCACCGCTTGGGAGACTGTGTCTGGATGGTACTATTACCTAGACTAGTGGTACCATTGCCTGACACCGAGCAGTACCATCGTCTGACACTGACACCGGGCGGTACCACCACCCAGTCTGATGATACCACTACCTAACACAATCTCGGAGACTATGCCACGACGGTGCTACCTGTTGGGTAACTGTTTGGGCTTTTCACTTAACCCAACATAGTCCATACATGGGCCCAACTGGCCTCTAATTGGGTTGGCCCAATTTCAATCCCAATTATGTGCTAACCATGAAATTTAAGGTATACACTAAAAAAATCCAATCCAGTTAGTCTAGGTTTCTTCCGACGAGCTTCCAGCGATCTTCTGATGCTCTCTCAGCAATGTTCCAGCGGACTCTCGGTAAGCTCCTGGACTTCACGACAATCTTCTTGACGAGTTTCGATGAGCTTCTTTGGTAAGCTCCTGGACTTCTTGATCAATTTCGGTAGAATATCCGATGAACGTCCGAACTTCCGATGAACTCTCGAACTCTCAACGAAGTCTCGTTCTTGACCCTAGGACTTCATTTTGTTTTATGCCTTGATCACTATCATAGTTAATCTTGCATAAATAAAGGCTACTTTGATCTAGACAATTATTACAAAGCTTGAATCTTGTTGTCCGGCCTGTCATTGGTTCATCAACACTTCATCTGATTCTTCAACGCATCATCCACTCTTATGGCCTATTGCCCAATCGCCCAATTGACCTCCGCAACTCCAATTTCCTTAACGCAATTTCAACTCTTCTTGGCCCGATGCCTGAATCCATGGCCCTAAACCTTCTATCGATATGTCGATCGATTCTCTGACTCGACGTCTAATTTTCTGACATGTTTCTCTCCGGCCCAACATAGTTCTTCCTGCTTTAATTGTCTCTCCCTGATTGAAGCTTCCTGCATCACTCAAAATGCAGATTAAATCATAAACACTCTCAATTGGTTTTATCATGAAAATTCGAGATTCAACATATTTAAGCTTTGTAATAATTGTCTAGATCAAAGTAGGTTTTATTTGTATAGGATTAATTATGATAGTGATCAAGGCATAAAGCAAAATGAAGTCCCAGAGTTAAGAATGAGATTTTGCTAGGAGTTCAAGAGTTCGTCGGAAGTCCGGATGTTCGTCGAAAGTTCTGCTGGAATTGATCGAGAAGTTTAGGAGCTTGCCGAAGAAGCTCGTTGGAACTTGCCAAGAAGATCGTCATGAAGTCCAGGAACTTATCAGGAGTCTGCTGGAACATTATCGAGAGATCGTTGGAAGTTCACCAGAAGATCGTCAGAAGCTTGTCGGAAGAAAACAAGACTAACCGGACCAGATTTGCTTAGTGTATGTCTTAGAATTCGTAGTTAGCACATAATTGGGATTGGAATTAGGCTAACCCAATTAGGGGCTAGTTGGGCCCATTTGGGCCAAGTGAAAGGCCAAAATAGTGATCCAACAAGTGGCACCGTCGGTGGCATAGTCTCCGAGACTATGTCATGCGATTGTACCACTAGACTGGGTGGTAGTACTACCCAATGGCAGTATAAGGTGGTGATACCACCCAGACACAGTCTTCTAAGCGATGGTACCGCCAAACTGGGTGGTGGTACCGTCGAGTGTCAGTGTTGCAGGTGGTGGTATGGCTAGGACCCAGGAAACCCGGGATGATACCTTTTTAGGCTCTGAGTTTGAATCAACTTGAGGCCTATGAATACCCCTCTCATCCCTAGTTAATGCACACAAGAATTGAGAGTGAAAAAGAAGAAAAACATTATTGTAATCTTGTGTGAACTCCTCTTAAACTCAGTATTAGAGAAGCTTAAGGGAGGAGGTTGTAAAGGTTATCTCCTGAACCTGTTAAAAGGAGAATCGAGTTGTAAGGGTAGTTGATCTTTGCCTATTGAAGGAAGATTGTTAGTGGATGCTAGTGGCCTCAATGGAAGAGAAATCGGCGAAGTGGATGTAGGTCACGATGACTAAACCACTATAAAACTTAGTTTGCATTTCCATTCTTGCAATTTATCTTTACTGCAAACTACCTTACATGCTTACTGCTTTCACTATGCTTACGAACTCGATTTGAGGTTATCTTTTCGAAATCGATTTTTTAACGTATGAAGATTTTTGTATTGATGATTTTTATTCATTGCACTAATTCACCACCCCCTCCCCCCCCCCCCTCTTAGTGTCGACTCATTCCTAACGATTGGTATCAGAGCCACGTTATTTCTCATTTGGTTTAACACCTAAGAGAAATGACTCTTTTCGGCTTTCAAGAGGGCTTTTATATCGTTCGACCTCCCATGTTCAATGGGACAGGCTACATATATTGGAAAACTCGAATGAGAGTTTTCTTGCTTTCTTTGGATTTAAATTTATGGAGTATTGTGGAAAACGACTTTCGAAAGTCTTCTTCTCCAATGAACGAATAAAATGATTTGGAGAAGAATTTTTTTTCTTTAAATGCTAGAGCTATGAACGCTCTATTTTGTGCTTTGAGCAAAAATGAGTTCAATCGAGTTTCTACTTGCGAAATGACTTTTGACATTTGGCACACACTCGAAATCACACACGAATGCACTAGTAGAGTTAAAGACTCTAAAATAAATATTTTGATGTGTGATTTTGAATTATTTTGGATGAAGCCAAACAAGATTATTGGAGACATATACACATGTTTTACGGATGTCGTCAATAGTCTAAAAGCTCTCAGTAAATATTTTTCAAATTTTAAACTTGTTAATAAAGTTTTATGATCTCTTTCTAAAATTTGAGATTCGAAAGTAATGACAATACAAGAATCAAACAACTTAAACCATTTTCCCATCAAAGAACTGATTGGGTCATTGATGACCTACGAAATGAGTTGTATGAAACTTGATGAACATGAGAACAAGAATTAAAGAATAAGAAGGATTTGACACTTAGAACAAATGAAGTCCACTCAAACGAAAGCCGAAGACGAGGATGATGAACTTAAACTTCTTATTATAAAACTAAAAAGTTCATTAAACAAGAATTAAGGAATAAAAATAAATTTAAAAAGAAGTTGTCAAAAAAGAAGAGAACATCACTTAAAGTAAGTTGGGATGAAACGAGTGCATCCGAAGACGAGGAGCAAACCAACAAGGGCAAGGTGACGAACTACACTTTGACGGCTTTCGTTAACAAGGTAAGCGACTCAATCAAATATCCTTTTCCTCACCATGAAATTACTTAGTGCTTTTCATGCTTAGTTATATATATATATATATATATATATATATATATATATATATATCATAACTATTGCATGTTTTATGATAAAAGAATAAAATGTTAAAATTAAATATTTTATGTGTAATAAAAATATTAAAGTTTTGATACCATGCTTGATGATTTTATACTATGTATGAGATTTTAAAATTATACATGATGATTTTTGTGATTTATGGTTTATTGATCTTTGTCGCGATGGAAGTTGCTTTTTTAGTTTTAAACAAGATGGATGGTTTTAAAAACTTGAGCATATTTATATGAAATCAATCATATAAAATGAAACATATAAAAAGGAAAATGAATTATCATTGGAATTAAAATGATGAATCAAATCTCTTGTTTGAAGAAGCCTTATGTTTAATATGTTATACTTTTTTTGGTCTTGATGGTTTTTATGATGAAATTTATTTTTCGATCCTAAATATTGATGCATGTTTTTATTTGGCATAAAAAGACAAAGGCATGTTTGTATGAAAGAAACAACTTAAAATAAAACACATAAAAAGGGAATATATTTTCCATCTCTATCTTATTGATTTTTCGATAAAAGATTAATGAATCCATATATATTATGCTTTTGTGAATCTCTTGGACTATGAAAATGAATTTGAATGAGTTTTATCAAAATCATAATTTCTCAAGATTTATAACATGAAATATTTTATAAATCAAGATCTCTTATTTGATCTCTTAGGTTTCTCTTTGCCATTTTCTAAAGAGGAAAACAATCCAATTCATGATTTTGATTTCTTGATATTTAATACTTGAAATCTTTGTATGAATTGAGATCATTTTCTCCTTTTTCTTTTTGCTATTCACAAAAAAAAAGGGAGACTTATCCTAACAAACCATGATATGCTACTTGACATCTTCAGAATTTATAACTTGAGTTTTGTTATGCATATCTTCCCTTTTTCGTTCTTGTTTACTATGATAAAAGGGAGAAAGAAAATTCCTAGCATCTCAAGAGATTGATAAATCAACTTATGTCATTTTGAATCTCTTGAAAATAATTTTGATGATTTGAATTTGAATGAGTTTTATTCAAATATTGATTTCTTGGAATTACTTAAGATTTTTTTTAATCAATATCTCTTCTTTGTACTCTTATGATTTTTTCTTGGTATTTTATTTAAAGAGGAGATTTACTATATGAATCATGTCTTTTGGTATTCATATGATCTTATATATGATTTTTATAATTCCTTGTATCCATGAAATATATCTCATCACTAATTTTTTCTTGTTATCCTTCATGTGATGATATGAAATTATGTATGATATTATGTTGATGGATACAAATAAGAAGTTATGATCATGCATGGTAGGATGTAATATAATTTGACAAATTAATATCATCATGATGTAAAAATTTTATGATTTGGAATGATGCATATAATACTATGATTTTTTTATATATAATGATATATCATAAATGCTTGAGTATCATGTATGATATTCCCATAATGATGATTATTTTTTTTGTATCATGCATAAAGTAAGAATAAAATTTAAGATTTTAAAATTGTGCATATCTTAATTTAAAACTATAATGATGCACAAATAAAATTGATACTTTACCTTTGTTATAATTTAAAATTAATAAAAAGAAAAATAAATTATACTATTATTTTATTATTATTATTTTTTTGTCAATAACAAAAAGGAGAAAGAATCACTTAGTGTGCACATCTCGAGAAAGATTTGCTAGTTTATACATCTCGAGAAGTAGATACAAAAGTTGCTCTGTTGGGTGCGCCATCGACGGGAAAGACCCTAAGGATCTCTGCAATGGGATCCCCGATGATGCGACGGCTTCGGATTCCAAGCCTTTCTTGCTCTCAAATGTCCTCATCTTCCATTTCTTGTCCCGGTATCATCAGAGAAGCTTTGTGGATTGTTGGTCTGGAAGTGCATCGTCTTGATTTATCCCATCCTCCTTCACGCACCGCACCGGGCGATCCAAGTTCGCTCGATCATCTTGTTCTCTTCCCATCTTCAGGCAGCAGAAGATCCAGAACATTAGGGCCCCAGAGACGGAGTTCGACACCATTCCGTGTCCGCAACGAGAGAGGAAAAAAGGTATGCATCGAGGACAAAACATAGTTTACTTTTTGGGCATAAACTACTCAGGAGGATCAACAAGGTGCTGCAGCATGGCACATCGAGGTCTAGGAAGTATGCATCGAGGACAAAACAAAGTTCAAGTTTTGGGCGTAAACCAGTCAGGAGGATCAACAAGGTTACTGCAGCATGGCACATCGACATTACAGTCCAATGGAAGTCTCTCTGGTGATTTCATAACCCAAACCATATTAAGGTTCCCCCCAGATACCAACAAGGATCCAAATGAAGACATTATCGAAAGTAGAGAGACTTGATTTGCATCGTCGTCTTGATTTGATAGCCAAGAGGAATTTTTGTAGCTTTCTATACGGAATTTTGGAGCACTGAGATGGAATCTTCAAACTTCACCTTTCATAGGTAGTGACGCACGTGAAGCGTGTCTACTTGAAAGCTCTTGATATCTAATCCTCCCATGTGCCTTTGTGTTGGCCGGTTAAAGCGCTACTTCTACCACCTTCCTTCTTGAGAAAAGGAGGAACGCTTGACCTCTTTCTCGTGGGGGAGCAAGAGTAACGTTCCATGGCTTTTAACCTCTCCTCCTCTCTTCTCCAAGTCGCCCATATCTCATCCAAACCGCGGCTGCAACGCAAAGCCTTGGCTGCTGCCTCTTCTCGTCGTCCGTTTGGTCGTAAAGCTGAGTCACCCGCACATCTCCGATCTACTCCGAGCCTCCCCTTGCGGCCTACAGGGCGTTCCTTCCGATGCTCGTCCTCCAGCAACGACCGTGGTGACGAGGACCAGGCGGTGACGGAAGTCCAGCGGCCGTTGGAGGAGAACCGGAGGGCTGAGCTCGCCGCCCGCATCGCCTCCGGCGAGTTCACCGTCCAGCAGCCTGGGTCCGTTGCACTTCTCCTTTTCTCTTTCGTCAAATTGTTCTTTTCTGAACTAGTGATGGATTTGAACCTGTCTTCTCAAGAAAAGGTGGGTTCTTGCGCTGAGGAATGGGCTTTCGACTCTGGGGCTGCCGCACGAGTTCTTGGAGCGGCTGTTCTCGAGATGGGCCTGCAGCGGCAGCGGTGAGCTCCTTGAGATCCCTCAGGCGAGAGGATCGGTTGATGCCGTTGCAGGGCAGGCCTTCTTCATCCCTCTCTACGAGCTCTTCCTCACTTATGGAGGCATATTTCGCCTCAACTTCGGCCCTAAGGTAAAATCATGGGCATATCTATTATCATTCTGTTTCTTTGCCTTCTTACTGAAAAATTCGAAAAAAAGAAAAAAGGTTGTAGTTCTGCATCCTTTTTTCAATAAGGAGTGCTAACGTTTCGACTTTTATCAGTCCTTTCTGATTATTTCGGACCCGGACATTGCTAAGCACATACTGAAGAACAACTCCAAGGCTTATTCCAAGGTATCTCCATGTTTTTATCATTGTACCTGTTCGGTTGTCTAACATTTATAATTATACCTAGAGTAATGGTTAATGCAGGGTATACTAGCAGAAATTCTGGAGTTTGTGATGGGGAAGGGTTTGATTCCAGCTGATGGTGAGGTTTGGCGTGTTAGGAGACGTGCAATTGTTCCGGCATTGCATCAGAAGGTGATTCCTAAACGATTGTAATTAAGTAATCTGAATCTGTACTTTCTAAACATTTGTTTGATTTCTGATACATACTAATTTTGGTCTATTTAACAGTATGTGTCTGCGATGATAAACCTTTTTGGGAAAGCTTCATTTGGACTGTGTGAGAAGTTGGATGCTGCAGCCTCGGATGGAGAGGATGTGGAGATGGAGTCGCTCTTTTCACGGTTGACACTTGACATAATTGGAAAGGCAGTTTTTAATTATGAGTTTGATTCATTAACCCATGATAATGGAATTGTCGAGGTGATCATTTGTTTGTTTCTTTTACCATTAGAATCAGTTAAAATTTGTTTCTTTTCCATAATATGTTTCTCTGTTAATGGGATCATCAGGCAGTATATGTCGCCCTGCGGGAAGCAGAGATGCGTAGTACTTCTCCCATTCCTACTTGGGAAATTCCAATATGGAAAAACATCTCCCCAAGGCAGAGGAAGGTTTCAGAAGCCCTTAAGTTGATTAATACGACACTGGATGATCTTATTGCTATCTGCAAGGTAATTCATGATAACTGCTTTATATTTATTGCAACTGGTTAGTCTTTTTTTTGTTCATTGGGTTTCATTTCTTGATGAACTGAAATGTCAGCAATTCTCTCTCCCTTTATTTAGAGTCTAGAGAGTTGTTAAGATATTCATAGGCATGAACTCTTTTTCCTGGTTGTCATTATTCAGTACACTTCATGATTTTATTCAGAAAGATCTCTGTATATAACTTAATGACTATGCTATATATCTGCTGCCCCTTGTGTTGCTTCTTACCAACATCTTGGCATGCTATGATCCTTTGCTCCTTTAGTGCAGCTACCAAGGTTTACTTTGACTTCAATGTTCTATAACTTCAATAAATTATTTGATCTATTTGTAACATTATAGTAAGATCATTGCATTATTCTCATTACAATTTATATGTTCATAATTGCAGAGAATGGTAGAGCAAGAAGAATTGCAATTCCATGAAGAATACATGAATGAGCAAGATCCTAGCATTCTTCACTTCCTACTTGCTTCTGGAGATGATGTATGCCTTGAATTCCATGCTTTATTTAATACGCAGGTCTCTCAGTCAATCTTACTCGCTTAATTGTTTTATTTTTTGTCTAGGTCTCTAGCAAACAACTTCGAGATGATTTGATGACAATGCTTATAGCTGGTCATGAAACATCTGCTGCAGTGTTAACATGGACATTTTATCTTCTTTCTAAGGTGTCTATTCTATGATTACAATACTTCTGAGTACTGTTCTTATGCCAAGTATTGTAGTAAGTATTGGAGATTTTAATAGGAAACTTGGATGGAATGTCTGCCAAATGACATACTAACATCATCATACACAAACATGAACAAAAAACATTCGTCGTTGCCAAAAACCTAATTTTCTTTTATGTAATTCTTCATAAAGGTACAATGAATTTTATGTGGAGATTGCAAGTTATATAGTTCTATTGCAAGTTAACTGATGTATTTTCTTTATATAGGCACCAGAAGTAGTTGCTAAGCTCCAGGATGAGGTAAAATTATGTAATTCTGGATAAAGGTGTTATTCTTTTTGCTCAGTGACAACCATATGGCACTTCATTTGATGATGGGTATTAGGTTGATTCTGTTTTAGGTGACCGATCTCCAACAATTGAGGACATGAAGAAACTGAAGTATACTTCTAGAGTAATTAATGAAGTAAGATCTTCATTCGGTATATACCTACCAATGGGACATTGCTTTTGTTGTATGCTTTATGTGAAATAGCAATGTTTATGCATCCAAATTTAATCCTTTTTGCAGTCATTGAGACTTTACCCACAGCCACCTGTTTTAATCCGTCGTTCTCTCGAAGATGATGTGCTCGGAAAGTATCCAATAAGCAGGTGATGAGATGCTATTGTACTCTTAAATAATTCATGCATATTTTACTGAACTAGATATGATTATCTATCTTTAGAATTTTTTCATTGTGTATGGTAGCTCTTCTTTGCACAAACGAGAAGCGAAAACCATTGGATGATAGTAGTCTTATACTTCAGAATGTTCCCTATTACTGACTGTGAATGGAATTGACGGTATTCCTGAATTAGGCATGTGCTTAAATCTTCTAATCTGATTAGAAGTGCCTGCTGCCCGTGGTGGTTCTATATGTGCTTACCAATGTCAGTGGTTTGTAAATTTCCCATTACTGGATCAACCAAACATAAACAACAGACTTTAACACTTGATGCTTTCTGTAACTCTATGGGGGAGGAAATAGAATATGATAGTCTTTAATGAAGACAGGTATCGTTCAACCCAATATTTTGTCCATTAAATTATATGAAGGAAAGAGAACATGGGATGACACTAATCAGATGACATGGGCATGGAGCTGTCATTGGAAATGGAAATAACTTAAATGAGGCTTCTACATGGATTGCCAGCAATCACATTTAAGAAATGTTATAGGTACATTTGGAAATGTGGTTTATAGATCAAGGGTAAAAAAGGAAAAAAGTATATATTAGTGAAGATAGAGAAAATCCATAAAATGTAAAAGCCCCATAAGGGACATGAGATTGCTATAAGGAAATCCACCTTAGATTGTATAAACTCAACCTGCTAGATGCACAAGTTAAACCTCAACCTTGAATGTCTCAAAAATATAGCTTTGTGAACTATTAGTATGTAGTGTCCATCATTTTTCTTCTTTTTGTGCCCATAATTTCACCGTAGATGTGTTTCACCTGCAGATGAGCAAGCATATACATGAAGGATAGCATAATAAAAAGTCATGCATGCATGCATTTTATTTGTCCTTTGAGCATCCAAACACATAGACCTACTTTGACAGCAAGATCATAGTGTAGTTTATCAATTTGATACTATTAGCTCTGAGCTCATTCATTATGATACAGTGATGTGTTTCTTATTTCCACTGTGTCAAGTGTCAGTTTTAAGATATCTGGAAGTTAATAACTATACTTTCCATCATTATTGAAGTCTTCTTTGAATGACAGGGGTGAAGACATTTTCATTTCTGTATGGAACCTCCATAGAAGTCCTAAGCATTGGGTTGATGCTGAGAGTTTCAATCCTGAAAGGTGGCCATTGGATGGACCGAATCCAAATGAAAGCAATCAGAATTTCAGGTTCCATGCTGACTCTGAATTAGCATCTACTATTAGTCTTAGATTCTGCAGCTGTGGTTCTCTTGTTGGAGAAATTTAAGTATCCAAATAACTACATATGTATAGCTTGCTTACCAATCTTGCAGTCTTTTGCTTGCCTCCAAATTTTAATAATAAAGTCTCAGACTGCAAAAATTATCTATAGGAATCTCTTTAGTACATATCGCTTTTCATATGGTCTCTTATTTATGCTGCAGTGTTCAATTTAAACTGTTGTATATTATTGTTTAGTTGATGTTTTTTGGGAGATATTGCTTACTTGGATTAAGCCAAACTATGATGTACTCTCTTGTGCCCAGTCGCATGTATATGCTGCCTAGTAAACATTATTCTTCTTCACAAAGCTAAACTTTACAGTCTACATATTCTTAATTGTTGGATGTTAACTGTTATCTTTCTGCCTGTTATTTCTCCAGTTGTAAGTCTTTGTTGCACCAAATGATTCTACTTTGTTGCTTTATATGGGATTCTTTAAAACTAATGACCAGAAAGCTTTAGTGAATCATTTCCAACAATTGGAAACCTTTCTCATGTGTACCTCCAGTAAGTTGAATACTACATGTGATGGAACAGTGACATATTTTCAATCAATAATTGTTCAACTAGCATTCTTTTTTTTATATCCAATTACAGTTACATCTATTCTCAATATTGACCTTCATGATAATTGTGAAGGGAGTAGCAGGAGAGTTTAATTGCAATATATTTAACCTGCACTACAACTGGTTAGTTTCTTCCTTCAGCAAAATATCCCTGAGAAAATCATTTGAATTTTATGGTTGTTAAGATTTGATCAGAAAAGTGAGTGTTTTACTTTCAAAAAGCAGTTTCTGTCGAACATGAACTCCTGTTAAATCACATGAATGAGAGATCATTTTAGTTCAGGAGTCAAAATCTGATCTGAGAAAACCAGGGACTGAAGGATGATCCAAATGAATGGTTGATCAAGTGATTTGTGTTAATGGAAATTCATTTTTTGTAATTTGGGTCCATTGAAGCTATGATGGATTCAATTTAAAGAAGCAATTATAGCTCCTGTTAAAATCGTAGGATGATAGGATCATTTTATTTTGGAAGCCAGATTCTAAACTCAGAAATCTGGACTAAGTGTTGGTCTAAATGGATAGTCAGTTAAGTGATTTGTGTAAATGGAAATTAATCTTTTAAATTTTGGGCTCATTGAAGCTTTATTGTATTCCATTTAAGGAAGTGATCATACGTGCTACATCCCATCTTTGATGTCATGGTTTTATATTGCTTGTATATGTATTGAGGAAATTACATCAATTTCAATATTGATGAATGATCCCTGAAGAGAACATTATAATGAATCATATTTGGAATCAAGAACTACATGTTGCTGACATTATTTTTATGTTTCACATGTTGTCTTGTGAACTATCAATTGTTAATGAACCATGTGTATGGAAGTTTTTCAGTATTTCGTTTTCAACTGCTATATAAATAATATATCGTATCCACTTCTTTCAGTTATTTACCATTTGGTGGTGGACCACGAAAATGCATTGGAGACATGTTTGCCACCTTTGAGGTAACACAATGACAATAACAAAGTCGTAAGTCCTAACTATTTGGGGTTAGCTATATGGATCATTTGTCGTGATTGAAATTTGTAAAAAACCATATGTTTAGTTGAGTTCAGAGTAGTTAAATCGTTATATATAATTTCTATTAAAGGCATTTTAGGCCTTTCTCTATCTTTTCTCATACCACTAATATTAATTATTTTACTTTTTCTGATTATCGTATCATGAGGTCTCCTCAGCATATACTCATACTATCTTAAATAATTTTTTCTCATCTTATCCTCTATTGAAGCAATACTTAATTATTTATGAAAAGAAATATTTTTTTTCTTATTTTTCCTAGTAACTACATATATCCGTCTCAACATTCTTATCTCGACAATATAAATTTTTTATATATGTTTTTCTTAACTGCCTAATATATAGATCCATAAAGTATTGTTGGTCTCATGATCGTCTTATAAATTTTTTTTTTAATCTCAAAAATATATGATGATCACACAAGACTTTTGATGCCCCTCGTTATTTTAATCATCTTATTTTTACTTTATGAATAATATATTTATCGATCTTTTCATCTTGTTGAATAATTAATCTAAGATATCTAAGACCTTTACTTAAAGGGATTTCTTGTCCATCCATTATAATTATATTCTCGTCTATTTTTAGAATTACTAAATTTGTATTTAAGATATTCAGTTTTAGTTCTATTTAATCTAAAACCTTTAGTTTCATTTGAGATCATCGTTCTTTTATTACATATTTCTAGATTAAATGATCTCTAGAAACAATTATATATATGTTATTTTTTAATATAGTTTTCTGTTTACTTTATTGTTGATCAATCATATGGAAATGAATACATACACGCAGACCATGTCAAACTCCACATCATTTCTCTGATCATCAGATTCCGAACTATTCTCATTGCTTATAACGCAGACTTGAAGCTAGAGATCCTTTTCTTTCTTTCCTCATTCATGTTACGGGCCTTGGCGTCCGACCATCATGCTGTGATGTATATTATTTCATATTAGTAATTTTTAGTGTGATTCTCACCTGTTTCTGGCTCTTGGCACTTGAGATTTCTGACTTTTGTATTTCATTGCATGCTGAAGATGTTCAACATGATCTGATCGAGTTATTGGTATGAGGATTAGAGCTGACCAGTGCAACAGATGAACCCCAAAAATAATTAGCCTGCAGATGAAACAATGGAATATCATATTATTGATAGAATAATCCTTTCATGTTTCATATTTGGAACATTTCTCTGCTTCGAGGGAAGATATTTAAACAGTTCTCGGCCTTGAAATGCTATTGTTGATCTTGTAAACGTATTTTCTGCAGACAGTGGTTGCGACCGCAATGCTAATTAGGCGATTCAACTTCCAAATGGCCTTAGGAGCTCCCCCGGTATGCATTCCTGATATTATGGACATCGTAGCTTACAACTGCTCTAACGTTGATCATCTGATGGCTGCGTGTCTTATCCTTTTGTGCAGGTAGAGATGACTACAGGTGCAACGATCCACACAACCAAGGGCTTGAAGATGACAGTTACACGTAGGACAAGGCCTCCCATAATCCCCACCTTGGAGACCAAAGTAGTAACAGTAGATGGTGATCTGCAACTGAGCTCGACCCTGTCCAATGCTGCAGCAATTAGCAGTGGTGCACCTAAAGAGGATCAGCAAGGTGAAATCTCTACAGCAGCCCACCAGTCTCAACAAGTTACTGGCTAGGCCATATCCCAAGCCCTGATGGCACTTGAATGGCTCAATTGTAGCCCTCTTGTCAGATTAATCTTTCCAAAATTTGTAGTTTATGTTGTGTAAATGCGTTATAATTGGAAATGCTCTTAGCTGGCCTTGTCAGCCTTCAGTCTCATATTGAAATCGTTTTTCTTGTTTTTCCATCCTTATTCAGAAGGATGACTAGCGTGAAAATGGATAAATATGTTTTCTATATTACCAAAGTAATTTCTCTTTTCTTGATTTTACATGATAAAGTTTTCTTTTCTCTAACAGTATGAGTTTATAATCTGTATATCGACATCAAACAGTTTGAATTTAATTCTGTGTGATCAATATGTATTTGACCAGATTTCAGTTACAAGTTGGTATGGTGTATTGAAAATGAACAAATGTATTTTTTTACTTCCGTGGTACATTTCTCTTTTCATAATTCTACATGCTAAACTTTTCTTTGCAGTAATCTTTGTAACTCATATAATTTTGAGGATGTCAGTTAACTTTTGTTAACGAATGAAATATATATATATATATATATACATGATCTCTTGCTCGCTATCGTCACCTGCTCGTTAGACATAAGGGTGTCGCGAGCATGAGCATAGGTATCCACGCAAGAAGGGGATGGTCCAAGGGATTAGCCTGTGCACAAAAACATAGGGCAAAACTAGTGGAGGGTAACTAATGGGCAAAAGGCGATGATCGATGGAGGTAGGATGATCATTTTGAAAAAAAAATACTATATAAAAAATTTTTGGGTGCTCTTTGAAAAATTTTTAAACTTGATTTTTTTTTTAAAGAATTCGTTGTATATAAATTGATCCTCGAATTATAACATATTGGACCCTAAATTTTCGGATCTTCTGTTTGGAAAGTCAGATCCTTGGCGGATTGAATCCGATAATGCATGGAAACTAACTTCTTCTTACAAGCTTCTTCGGGCTAGCATCGTAGATCGATCCGTCCTGATCACATCCCCACGTAGCGCCTCTTGTGGGTACCATTGTAAAGGTGCGGATCGAATCGGATGCACTAATCTTAAAGCGGGATGAAACCGGCACACCATGGAGGACCCGAATTCATGCTGCGGTTGTGAGGCTGGGGTTTCTCCGTGCATAAAAAATCCCACGCTTATCTCACGGCCCATATCTTCTCTCTCCACCATCTCCGCCGATTCCGATCGTATTCCTCCTCCTCCTCCTCCCTCTGTCCCCCTCGAAAGTTGACGAGAAATGGCCGCTGCTTCTACGGCTCTCCGCCCACTTTTCCTTCCCCATCTCCCGACCACCGCCACCGTCGCCGTCCGCCTCCACCCCCCGCCTCTCCTCCTCCCGCTTAGAAGCCTCCGGAGCTCTCTCCCCCCTTCGCGTTCTCGCCTCTCCCCCGTCGTCTTCGCCCAATCCAACCTGTTCAAGGGTTCGTCTCTTACTCTACTCTCTCCCTCTTCCACCCTGTTCCAAATCTGTGCAACGACCTTTGTATTTGTGTTTCTGATTCGTGTATTGTTGTCCGTTTATCCGGGAGTAGGATTCGGGGTAGGCAAGTTGTTCTTGTCGTGATAAAACACGAGCCTTTTTGTGTCGATTACTAATTTGATGTAGGAACTCGACCTGTGAGATTTTTTGTGCATCTAATGTTTGCTTATCTTCTATTACATCGATCAATTCCTTTTTTTATAAGTTGGTAAATATCTGGATAACTCAATATCGACCAATGTCGGCATACTTCTGGTGGCGTACCATTGTAAGATGATGTATCAAAATAGTCCCAGTGTGACATGGTGTTGTGCTTGCGAGAAACTTCTTTGGTGAATTAAATTCAACTAGTTAGGTATATTTACATGCATGTCCTGTATATTGTTCCTCATTTGTGTGATCACTAATAGAGATCACATTCATTTAGTGCTTAATAAAGCATGTAGCATTTTAGGTCTCAACTGAATGTACCAGCAAAATCATGGACGAAGATGTTCGTTCTCAAGGTATTTGATGGTACTAAATGATTTTGCCAATCATGAAATGGTGCTCAAGACATGGCATTGTTTAAGCTGGTATTTGTTGATATTACCCTCTAACTTTTGCTTGTGATATGATGTAGCCATTCAGACAGCTTGGAAAATTGGAAAAGATGTGACAGAGGCTGGAGCTAATCTGGTGCCGGTAGGTTTGCTACAGTGATGATTCTTCATTAAGTTATACCATTTAATTATGTGTCTCTCTTGGGTAGAATGCATCATTCAAACATAACATTGGCAATTTTAATATCAGGATTCAATTCCTCGACCAATAGCAAGGATTGGCATCATTACTGTTGCTGTCACTATTGCCCTCTTTATTCTGAAGTCCTTCGTATCTACTGTATTCTTCGTATTGGTACGTTCTCTTGCCACTAATTTCCAAGGAAGTTCACAAATGTCAGTCCTGCGATGAATTAGTTTTAGAAGAAAAAGATTTATGTTATTGACTTTAGTGGAAAAAATCAAGGTAACAATTTTCATAACTTACTATATGTTCTTAATATCTTAAAGATCAATACTTCTACACTAAAGTTCCAAAAATGTTTAAATTAACTAGCTTTCATCTTGAATGATATCCACTGTTTCCGATGATATGGATGAATTTTTTTAAGAGAATCATATAAGCACTCAATTTTCACTTTATACTAACACTCGCTACATGGAAGTTACATAGGTCGTGTTATTAGCATCGAGGAAAGCACACTTTCCTCTGGATTTTCTTTGAGATTATGTGGTTTTTATGTTTCACAAAGGAGGCACTAAACACTCATTTCTGTCTCATGAAGGGCTTGGAAGAAAAGAGTTTGTTGTCACTTTGTATTTTTGACATTCTTTAACTACGGCTGACAGTCATTTGATTTGTCAACAGGCCGTGATGGGACTCGTATATTTCGTCTTTGTTTCCTTGAACACGGACGAACTCTCTACGCGTAGCAAGATCACCACATCCAATGAGGAGGAAACATTAGAAGAAGCAAGAAGGATAATGGAGAAGTACAAGTAGTAGATTTCTGAGATGGAATAATTTTTCTCTCTTTTTTTCCTTATAGATTTTGATTCAATACTAGGTTCTATAAATGTAATTAATCCAGGGAATTAAGGATGCACATCTTTCAAGCACCATGAAGAAAAAACTCGAAGAAATTTCACCTTTAGCTGAAGATAGAACATGCTTATTTCTTGCAACATTCTGTTGTGCTTATCTTGCAAATTACTGATAATTTGCTGTATGTGTTCTCATCAATTATCCACTTTGAAACAATCTGTGCAAAATTTGGTTTCTGTGAATTAGTTTTGAAAAAGCAGTTCATATATGGTGGAACAAATTAAATCTTTTTTTGTGATGGTTTTGAAGAAGCAGTTCATTAAATCTTTTTTTGAGGACACTAAGCTCATTTGATAGCGGAACAAATTGCCACTGGATCGATGGAGATGTTTTATTTTCTATACCACAGAGATAACCTCGGGAAAAGAACATGACTCCTTGGCTTGATGGAAACATGAATCTCTTGGTTCTTGTTGCCTAGTAGGGTAAGAGATGCCTGAGATTAACACCCAAGGAGGCCACAACTAATCATAGTTAGCATTAACTAGTTTGAGTTTAAAAAATAAAATAAATATCACAAAGCATCTCCAATATTCTTATAATCATAATAGTATGTATTAATGTTAATTAGAGTTTGAATTTAACTGTCAAATACTAGTAAATTAAGAGAGAGATTGACCATAATGACATATGTACAAATTCTTTATTATGAAATGACATACATATACTAAATCTATTTAGAAAGACAAATATGAAATTAATATATATATATATATCCAATAATTTCTTTAAGAATATGCTATTGTGATATATTATGATGACAGTAACATTAAGATGCACAACAATTCTAAAATTACGGCTATTTTAGGGAGGGTGATAACAAGTCTTTTTTGGCCACTCTCTCCTTTGCAGATTCAGAAAAAGTATTAGTGGACAGTCTATTTGGTGACTTTTGATTATTCAGGCTGTAATGAAATAATCTTACCATTATACCAAGAACTAACCTTCTTCATGTATGTATTATAATAATAATAATAATAATAATAATAATAATAATAATAATAATAATAATAATAATAATAATAAAGTAGATCAAGTTCCTAAGAATATAAATTCATCAACATGATTGCCTCTTAGATTAAGCCAATGGCCATGATCATCTGATTGGCTATCTAAAAGAAGAACCATCTGAAAGTAGAGAACTTGGTAATTCATCTCAAACATTGTTTACCTTCTCCGCAGTCTCTTTTGCAATCCAATCCATCCATCTTTAAGTCTGGAAGAATGTCTCATCAAAATCATGTCAAATCTTAGAAAAGAAGAAGAAAAAAAACATAGAAAGGTTTCTTGGACACAGACATCACAATCAGGTCATTGTTGGGGACACTAGGAGAATACAAAAGGCTTAAAATGTTTACTATTTGTTATGGTTTTATGTAGTGTTTAAGTTCATGGAAGTTGGCCATGGGACAAACATAAAAGGAATAATATTCTTGGTTGCTTAACCACATACACTAAACCACTCCGGTGTTTGATTCAGACCCAGCAGAAGAAGATGGAACTCCATCAAACTATAGGTTCTCGTTTTGTCTCCCATGGATTCTTGTCTCTGTGTGTTCACCTAAAAGCTCGGCTGACGAATGTGCCTCCCATGGAATCTGCTTATGTGCGTGCATCTCTCTCTCACTGTAGTAAACATATTATCAAGGACAGGAAACACCTCCGCTCGTTCATCATTCTGCCAGAAAAGAGCAAAGGATATGAGCTGCTTCCTAACATCACATAATTCTGTGTGTTGTGTTATGATCCGATTCTAGTTTAAACATCTTGGCAGCCACCTCTGAATCGATTCAGTCAGCACTGGTTCTCATTGCTTCCAGCTCCACAACAAAAGCTGTAGAAAGGGATGCTGCAAACTGTGGCGAAGACACACGGAACAAGGACTCCGCTGAGACCTTTTGTGAAACCCAAGAACAAGACCACCGGGTCAAAATAATCATCATCAACATCATATTTTTTTGGCAAAGTAGTCTTCAAAATTAATTAAATTATACACAAGTATAAATATTTTTCCTTTAACACATCAATCATAGATAGCATTTAGTGGTCGATCGTGACTACAATAATGTTAAGGACATCGATTTCGCGCTTCACATCCGAATTATTCCTCGTCGATGGCTTTCCAAGTCGTCAAAATTCTGATCGAAGTGAAAAGTGTTGCAACAATGAGATGGGTAATAATTTCTTTCGGGTCGTCCCCTTATTATCCGATAGATAGTACGTGTCGGGCTCATCATTATCCGTACCCGTTAATTTGGGATCCACATGACCATTGTGGGGTGTGGTAAAGGTTGTTACGAAACGAACTCAGCAAATTTTTGATGATCATGATCGTTTTGTTTACGATGTGGACGGTCAAGATTAGATAGATATGATGCGAGGACCTTGGTGTGCGAGCTCACGTGCTACTTCGTTCGACTCGCCACGAAAATGTGGTTCGTAATCGAAAGCGGACGTAAACCCCGCCCGCGTCTTACCCGAGTCGAGATGTTGGGCCACCTGGATAGCAGCATCTCACGTGTTGCCCTCGGGCCCCACCTCCTTGGCTTGTCATCCCGGTAGGAGCTGCACTACAAAGGCACGATCATTCTGCACGCGCACGAGACCACCACTGCTCGGAAAAGGAGACGACACGTCATCACGTACGCCTCCTCAGCCGTGGAGTGATTTGATAGTTTAATATTCAACCGTGTCATCATTAATTAGTCCCGCAAATCTGACTCTCCATGAGTAATTAGTCCTAATTCTTAATTAAATGTGCGCTTAAGAAAAACCATTGACTCGCTTAAATTTATGATTAGAAAGACAGAGCATCTTTGCATGATTACTATGGTATTTAGCAATAGGTCCAACTTGCTAGATTTAAATTGGCAATGATAGATAGGAAAGAGGGAGGATTATTAATTAGGGCACGCAACTTTGATTAAGAAAAACATGATCGTAGATGATCGATGTGACCTCCCTCGAAGAGTGAGTGCACCGTGATTTAATTTGTCCCACCATTGTCACCGTATCAGCTTCTCAAATTGTTGAAGGATCGTCGAGTTTGATGTGATTACGTCGGGCGGTTATCGGGTTAGAAACATCAAGCATTCGCTCGCTCGGATCCTACGCCTACATGAAGGAACATAAGGGGTTTTATGCGTGCTATAATAACTAATCTCTTCTCTTCTCACGTGTAAGAATGTGATTTATATCATAAAATAAAAAAGGACATAAATTTGAAATAACTTACATAACGGATCCCATTTTATCGGGTTAAGAATCCGATAGGTATACTAGTGATCTTCTTTAACCATCTTATGTTATAAGAGAGAGAGAGAGAGAGAGAGAGAGAGAGAGAGAGCATCTTTCCCATCCTTTTCTCCCTACCCTCCCACTGGGGAGACAGCATCTTTCCCTGCCAAGTCCTTTGTCCCCTCATTATAAAGAATGTGGGGGTGAGAGCAACCCCAATTACCCACTTAATCTCCCGTTAATTAAGCCTCTCTCTCTCTTATTTGCT
The DNA here is from genome assembly GCF_036884655.1 of Musa acuminata AAA Group. Classification (NCBI taxonomy): domain Eukaryota; kingdom Viridiplantae; phylum Streptophyta; class Magnoliopsida; order Zingiberales; family Musaceae; genus Musa; species Musa acuminata. Next base: position 38,271,087 of record NC_088346.1, on the reverse strand, counting down.
CCTTTATCCAACAGATATGGCAGCTTGTGCTCAGTAGATGCGCTGTCGGATCCACGGCAGGGAACACGGGAGGCTTTCTGGCAATGTTAATGACTACGAGAATATGACGTCACTTCCTCTCTGTAATCTCAAAAAATGTTGTTCGCTGTTCGAGGTGAGACAGGCGAGGGAAAGTCTGGGCTGTAAAGAGAGAACAAGAACAACAAGTCGTCGGGGGCCACCACCATCGCAGGGCACGTAATTTTCCGAGAACCCGAGACCTGCACGAGGCCAATGACTCACGGAGCCTCACGACCGTTGACGACTCGTAACGGTGATTGGTGGGTGTGTGTGGGTATGCGGCGTGGTGTCACTTGCAGCTCTTCAGACTCGCTGCTTTAAAGGGTCCCGTCGCCGCGCTGTGTTTCCCATCTCGAGCTATAACACCTGAGTGGAGAAGTACTACCACCCGAGAGGGGAGAAGGAAGAATGCAGATGGTTCGTGGCTACGATGGAGGCTTGGCGTCGCCTGGGTCGGTGTCGAAGGCGGAAGCGGCGGCGGCGGAGGAGGAGGAGGAGGGTTTAGTGGCGGATGATGTCGGCGGTGGAGCGCCAGGGAAGGCCGGGGAAAGGGAGGAGGAAGTGTTGAGTGGCGATGGCGAGGAGGAGGGAGAAGAGGAGCTGGATTTGGGGCTGACCCTGGGGGCGGCGAAGAGGGGGAAGTCGGAGCCGTCGGCGGCGCGGTGGGGCTCGTGTTGCCGCATCCTGACGGCAAAGGACTTCCCGTCCCTGTCGTCCCTTGGTTCCCCCAGGTCCCCCTCCGCCTCCTCCGTCTCGTCTTCCTCCGGCACTAACCTCGGCGGAGGGATCGGGACTGGCGTCGCTGGGACGAGGCGGGCGGCGGAGTCCGTCTCGCACGACGTCGGTGGCTCCTCTCACCCGCCCAGGTGAGCCCGAGGTCCTTTCTTCACGTTCCCTTGCTTTCTCTTCACTTTAGGCTTCTGTTTCCACACATTTCCTCTGTCTTATCTTTTCCTTTCCCCCTTCGTTTTGTTACTTCTCGTTGCCGAATGACTGAAAAGTCATAAAAATTCCATCTTTACTCTCCTCATATTGTTGCCTTTCTCTTTGCTAATATCATCACCGTTATTTCCTTGAATGCTACTTTAATTAGTCTCTACTATCATCTTTTCAATGGTATGTTCTAAAGCAAAAAGATCTCAGTGACTGAAAGTATTCAGTGCTTGTTGTAACGGATTTGGTACACAAAAGCCTCTTGAAAAGGAGTGAGAAGGGAAAAAGAAACCTTTTTTTTTAATCTCTCAAACTTATGCTGTTGATTTCTATTGAAAGATTTGTGTAATGTTAATCCTTAGATTGATTCCTGAATAAATTTGGGTTGGGAGCAGTCAGGTGGTGGTGGGATGGCCGCCTATCAGGCAATTCAGGATGAACAACTTGTTCAACCATTCCAAAGACAGCACCCTTGAGGCTGATACTGCTGTTGCCATCAAGAGGAGCAACATCGCTGGTGGCGCCGATGGTGGTAGCAAGGCAGACAATGGCAACAAGGATCATGAGAGCAGAGGAAAAGTGAGGAGTTCCTTCTTCGTTAAGGTGAAAATGGATGGGGATCCTATTGGTAGGAAGGTGGATCTCAGTGCCCATGACTCTTATGAGGCACTTGCTGTCGCGCTTGAGCTCATGTTTCACTTGCCCACCATTTCCTCTGCCATCGAGGCCTCTGTCCGTAAGTTCATCACTTATCTTTCTGCCTAAGAATCGAAATGTTTTATGTCATAGTACAAAGGAATTGTATCAAATCCACAATTGTCTCTACTTTACACTAATTATGTTGGGATTTGATGGAGTTATAATTTCATTGGTGTGGATGATGGCAGATGGGGCAAAGATTTCAAAGTTATTGGATGGCTCTCTGGAGTTTGCTCTTACTTACGAAGACAAAGATGGAGATTGGATGCTGGTTGGAGATGTGCCATGGGGGTAGGTCTTCTTTGCATCTCATACCGATGCTGACTCTTGCCTAGTTATATACAAGCCCTATAAGTGCAGCTAGAAATCATCCCTGGATGACTATCTTGGCTGCACGACATACTTCTTTGTTGATGGTGATATCGTTGGTGTCTTTATCGCCATTAGTATAAATATGTGGATCGGGATTGTTTGCACTATGATTTAAGCACCTTTTTCTGAAGCTGCTGACTAGCTTAGCTATAATTTTAGTGGAAATACATTAGCAGATCATTGCATACTTTTGTTGTTGAAATACTGTATTTGAGATTTTTTGTGCAATGCATACTTTTGTTGTTGTTGCAATGTTACAGCTACTACTCTGAGCTAAGGTTTTAAATCTTGGTCGAATACCAGTCTGTATTATTATACATAGCTAGAATTGGTAGGGTACGAGCGTACCAGGCGGTAAACCAACCAACATGTACCACAATAGTAACAGAAAAAAAAGAAAAAAGAACAATAATAATACCAATCGAACTGGACCATATGGTTTGATTCCAGGATTTTTGTCTGCACTAATTTTTCATCCTTACTTGTATCAATATCTTATTTCTCTCTGCATTTATCTGATTCGGTATACCAACAACCTGACTTGCAGAATGTTCTTGGAAGCAGTCAAGAGACTTAGAATCATGAGGACTTTGGATGCAAATGGGCTTGGTAGGTCGATTCATTTTGGAAAGGTTAGTTCCAACTTCCAAGCCTAGTGCTATACTGATTGAAGTCGATCCTAACAATCACAATGTTCAAAATTGCACTTTTCATGGCCCCCATTTTTTTTTCTTATCTCATCTGTGCATGCTATATTGCAAATTAGATCTTCAATCTCTTTATGTTTTAGAAAATTGCAATATGCCTAATCTAATTGAAATAGAAGTTTGCAAATGAGAGCTTCTTTGCTTAGTTTTTCTCAAGTAAACAACTTTTAATGTTCACCTAATGTGACTGGATTGCTGCAGCATTTCAACAAGGTCAGTGGCTTGATAGAGAGCGATCCTCCTGCCTAAGATATTGGACCATTATGATCTACCATAAGAAGAGGAGGAAGGAAGCTGTAGAAAATTGAACAAGACAAGAACAGAAGAATCAAGATCGAGTTTTCTGTGACGTGTAGATCGTTTGCATCATTTTGCCCATTAAAAATCATATATTGGAGAATTGCCTTTTTTTTTGGTTGGGTGGTTGATTAGGTGACGGGTGTATGCATGGCATTTCAATATTGTATATATTTCCCTTTGTTTCGATTAGGTTTATCAAACTCGCTACTCATTTTCTATTGGATGGATGGGTCTCTCTCTCTCTCTCTCTCTCTCTCTCTCTGACTTCAAACAAGCTTATGAGGACAAAGCCTGATATGCATCTCAAACCCAAAGGATGATTGATACATGCACACCCTGCGGCATAATACACAACAATGATTACCAATGAGTTAGCTTTAAAAATGCATTCATTGGTATATCTTGACGAATTACATAAAAACTATAGGAGTCATTAAAGTCATGTAAAGAGGCTCGGAGAGAACCTGGAAACCATAATAAGTGGTGTAATGCAAACAACAACAATGATGACTGCAGAAAACTTATTCAGAAGGTTCTCAGTTATGAAAATATATGAAAAAAAATTTCAGAATATTCTGCATAAAAACAGAAGAAAAAAAAAATTTATCTGCTTGTGAGTATTCTGCTTTATAATCATTATTTCGTACTAATCCTATATATACTATACAAGTTAAAACGGGGAGGGGGACTCTCAGAACATTCCCTTCCAAAAACAATATAATTGAACAGAAGCAACGGTGTGTAGAACAAAACAAAACGTCTTCTGCATCTTGTGTGAAGAACTCTTAATGGAGGGTGGTGACACTCATCCCATCCCTACAAATTGCCCCTAACAAAATCTTACACATTTTACTCCCACCATCAAATATACACACCCACTGAAAGGGAAAAAATGAATGCTGAAAAATGGTATGGTAATGAACTTCTACCACTTCAAGATTATAATGCGAGAATTCCTCGGGTCTAGACAGAGCCTATCATTCCTGTAAAAATTGGAAGGCCGGGTTTTCCGTAAGTTCCTCTGCTGACCTGACATGCATAAATTCCTTCTCTTGCAAAGAGCTTAACAAGTCATCTACCGAGAAGGGAATGCTGTACCAAGGAGAAAAAGATCAGGATGCGGTCAGTATTCCAGTTCATCATGAAAAAAACAACAAAACATTGTGTAAACACATTTGAAATGGCTTTTCCTTTCACCTCGAGTTATCATCTAGCAGGAAGGCACTGCTTTCTGCATCATTAGAATCCTCTGTCATTAATACCCGCATATTGGAGAGGACCTGTATAAAGGTACAAAGACCAACAGTTAGTTATTCTGAATCGAACTCAAGGCTATGCAATTCAGTAATGCAACAGACAAGCAACTGCATGAAAAGTTCACATTAAATAACTATTTGGGCACCCATCTTTTATTGTTCATGTGAAGTCATATCCAAACACAGTTGTCTAGACATGCCCCGAGGTAAATCACCGCATAATACATAAACCCAAGAACTAAATGTATACAGGAACAAGTACTAATGGTTATATATATGTATGTATACATACATATATATATATATATGTATACATACATACATATATATATATATACATACATACACATATATATATATACATACATACATACATATATATATATATATATATATATATATATATATATATATATATATATCACGGTAAACTAATTCCTTGAACTTACATCTGCAGAGACGCTTTTTGTATTGTACTTGTCATCCCAGTACTGAATGCAAATTCTATAGAGCTGCTGGACACTAAGAACCTGCAGGAAGAAGGAACCATAAGAGACTGTTAGATCCAATCAACCACCCCTCACCAGGAGCACAATACGACCAATCTACTACCCCTCCCAATAACAAACCTACTGAGCATTAATTAAAACTAAGACCCACAAACACACCACTTCCAGCAATAAACACAGACAAGAGGGTGCAAGTCAATGTGATCTTACTGGGCAGAGATCGTTCACAATCTCATCATATGAAATCCTATACTTCTGAAATATCACCTGCATATAACAAGAGAGATTGTAAAAAAGACGTTTAAACTACCAAGTAAGCTTCTGAGACTGTAGCAATAAAAGTTTAAATGATTGAACTACGAGATAATGGTCTAACAATATAACCTGTTCATCACAATATATTCACGCAAATCAAGTTCATCCATAACTATCTGCATCAGCAGTTATTTTGTTGAGGTGGCACAGAGGATGGAGAGAGAGAGAGATGGATCAAGGGAGCGGTCTATATGTCTGCAGAAGCTATGGTGGGACTGATCGAAGGTAGAAAGCAAGAGAGGTAGGAAGAAGCAAGGGGTACCCCTTGTGTTGCTGGAAGCTGAAGCAGCAGACCAAAGTGGAAAATAAGAGAACAGGATGCGGGAGGAAGGAGCAGGAGAAAATGACCTCATTGGCAATGCTTTGAAGTGGTGGCCAAAGTGAAGATGAGAGTAAGAAGGAAAAGTGAAGAGGGAGGAGAGAAAGGATGAAGCAGGTGAGGGACCATTGTCAGTGGCTGCACTGCATGACAATCCAAAATGCAACTGAAAACTTGCAGGCAACCAAACATGTGCAACAGGACTGCTTACAGCAAATGCTTTTGCAAGCTGTCTAGTTGTAAGCAACCAAACAACCCTTTCAATTGATTATGTACACAAGCCAAAAATAGCAGCCAGGAAACAACTGGTTTTATAAGAACATCATAGGAAACATGTTCCTAGGATTTAAGATTATAAAGAGAACTCACATCTTCTGGTTAAGCCACTATGATTATTTAAACTAGCCCAAAGTATTAAGTACTAAAAACTGGCCTGCACAGTTCAGTTGCTGGATCCTTTATAAAAACTGGCCTGCACAAGTAGTATTTTATTTATCCAAACAAGCATGACATGATTGGTTGTACATGTTAAGGTCATGGGAGGTCAATAGATAAGATTCCAAAGCAAGATACTATTGTGCTCGGTTATATTTTCTAATAGAGTAAAACAGTAAACAGTAAACAGTAAACAGGATGCAAGTTAAAAGTTAACTTCTTAGCTGCATAATTTGAAATCAATATTGCATGATTAGAAGGCATCTTATTTGTTAATATAGCATTCACATGGATCTAGATAGAATTCATTGCAACTGCACAGCACAAAACATGGCTGCCTTATGTCAAGATGTTATATTTATAATTCAAGTATAAAGCTAGCTTCTTAAATGAGAGAGTATCATTGCCCTGTGCTACAGATAGAAATAGAAATTACTTACCAAGAAACCAACAGCTTGTCTAATGTGCTTAAGTTCATCCCAAGACAAACCTGTGTACTGAAAGGAGAATGAATATCAGATACTACAGGGACTAAATATTCCTTTGAACAACTGCATTGAACAACCGCAACGAACATTTATACCTGAGGTTTTGTTTTTGTACACCATAGTTCCAGTTCACCTAGACCAGATTTCACATACTCTCCGTTGCTAAAAGAGCAACACTCACGACGAAGAAGCAGACTGCAAAGCAGTAAAGGAATTATATTCTAATCACCTACTACACAAAAAAAAATATCAAACAGTCACTAACCTGTTAAAAACTTGTACGTTGATGAATGAGAAAATTTGCGTGTACATCTTCTGAATTAGAACAAGAGGTACCTGAAAAACAACAGATTTAACTTAAAGTTCTATGATGGACTCCCAAAAGGTACAGTTTTACTTCATTTTAATTAAGACATCATACATAATTTTCTTGCATTGTTTTAAGGAGGTTATCGAGTCTCTCAATGATGTTCTGCCAATGGTTCCCTTGTGTCTGACGAGGTGAACGCCCAACACCTCGCAGCATACTTGCCCTTGTTGTTCTTGGGGCCTGAGTATCAAGATCAATAAAATAGCAATTGAGATGTGCTTATATTGTCAAAAGATTATAATAATTCATCCATAGAAAATATGATGACAGAGAAGCATTCCAGAGCAGAATTTAGGAGAACAGAACAAGGTATACAACAAGTAATTTGTTTCAAGTGTTGGGTACTCCATGAATAGCTCACACATTAAGTAATGACTTCTACTCTACGGTAAAGGATCAGAATTTAACATCATGAAATGTTCCACCTAAACGTTGAGTATGTTGTAGAATTATAACTAAGAAATGATCTGACAACATACATGTACTTATTTAAAATTTGATTAAACAGACTTAAGACAGTGAAAAGTCGTCCAAATTGACGAAAACAGGTTTTGACTGTTGGCAATATTTAGAGGACAAACAGTCAAATTGGTAAACGAAATCCCAAATATCAAAAAACTATTAGTATCAGCACATTAGAAGCAAAAAATGTTCCATCTTAAACTAATTAATATGACACAACTAAAAAAAGAAAATTAACTCAAGGTTCATACCATTAACTCCAATTAGTTATTAAACATACTTTTCATCTAACATTAGTTATTAAACATACATTTTATCTAACAGACATGTATTTGTGGCAATACTCTATACCTGGATGCATAACGATAGCAAGGAAGATAAATCCTTTTTCACATTATCACGGATAATTCCATATATCTTCTCCACATAAGCTGTTAGCTGCTGCTTGAAAAGCAAGGCAGGATACTTTGCCTCAACTTGGCGCACAACAGATAGTCCATCCACAGCAAGGCTTACAGAAGATGAGGAGCGAAAACTCTAGCATTCAGTAAAAAAGAAAAAAGATTTGTATTAAACATAAGTATCACAGATGAAAGCCAGATGCAGTGGCCCAGGGTAACAACTCAAGATAACCAAACATAATGCAAGAGATATTAACAGTTTTTGCATACTTGAGTCATTCTCCCAAAAAATGATGTTGGCGCAGGAGGTTTTCGTTGTGCAGTACTCCCAACTGCACCAGCAACTTTAAGACTTCGTTGCAGCAGGAATAACAAAGTAGAACCATTTGATAGCCAGTATGCAAGATGGTCATTGTCATGCTCATCCTGCACAGAGATCGAGAAAGTCTGCGATCAGATGACAATCAATGTAGAATCTAGAAATTGTAGGATGGCTAGCAACAAAACAAGCAAGAACTGTAAGTTCAATTGTATGAGCTATTGTCAATGACCATCACTTAGAAGCAACAAAGGACATGATTCCAAAGTATGCATTAGCCTTGAGACTTGACAAAGACACTAAAACTTGAACGAGGAGATTGTAACATCTCTAATAGTGCCATATTGAAAGTGGGAGGAACATTCTGTTGTTTAAGGCTACATTGGACTTTGGTATTAACTTGGGATGCGGTTATAGGCTCATCAAGCTACTGTGTCAATTTTTCCATCAGGCAGGATGATGAAATACAACTCCAAAATAAAAAAAAGAAACAATACGTAAGCCGTCAATACATTGGCAATAACAATATGTCATTATGTAATGATAAGAGTCGGTTTCCTTGCAAAATAATCAGTGGAAATGAATTTTCCACAAAAAATATTTCCATCAAAACTAAATAGAATTGTTGAGATCATAGAAAAAGGATGAAAAGGCTAGTCTATTCTTTTATTGATGCTGCAAATGCAGAGAAAAAGTAAAGCTTTGTCTCCTTTTAGAAAACAAAGAAATAATGCGAAGAATATTTTGGAAAAATTTTGATTTCATTCTCCAAACTAGAAAAATCTGTAAAAAAAGCCATAAATTTCCTAGAAATCTGAAAAAGAACTCCCAGATATTTTTGTTTCTTAACCAACCAAGCAACAGAAAAAGTAGTTTTCTGAGAACCAATTCCATGAATTTTCCACCTTAAGTAGTTTGCACAAACGGAGAGGAAAGAAAATGAGGAAACTTTATATGTCACTTGTTATATTCAGGAAAGAAAATGAAAAAAAAAGCATGTGGACTGATCCTGCACAAATTACCTCAATTGCAGAACCGATCATCTGTATAAGATGATCAAAAACACTAGTCTTTTCTGCTTCAAATGATTTCCAATGAATAAGACATTTGTAGATTGTGAATGCAGATACTGGCTTTCCTTCACTAAATCCGATATTTTTAGAGACACAATTAATAAGGGCATCAACATCTTCCTGCATAATAAAAACATCTACCTGTTAAGACAAAAGCAGTGCACCTAATAGATTGATGATTTGTGTTCTATTTACATATACCTGCTGCCTCTCGATGGAGGGTCTATTTAACTTGGTACCACCATTTGCATAATCATTGACAGCAGGAGGTGCACTCTGAACTTCCTAAACAGATTAATGTTGTTATGATACAAATCATACAGGACAAGTTTTGTATGTATATGAAGCAAACTTAACATATTGAACTTATTGATTGCACAAACCTTAGGCTCTTGGAAATCATGGTGACCATTTTCCAAATTCTGCTTCAAAAAGACAAATGGAATGATGCTATATCATACATACTAAAAGAGTCAAACAAATGATCCTTGTTGGAAAATAAATCAGTACCTGATTGGTAGGAGTGACTGGAATTGATAAATGTTCTGACATGCGTTTTATTGGTGAATGCAACATAGCCTGCTGCCGAAGAATCTGATCCTCTGACTCCAGGTTAGATAGTTTCTCTTGAAGCCTGTCCCCAGATCAAATAAGATTATACAATTTTGTTAATTTAATCCACTAAACTAAGGGAAGATAACCACATAAGATTTAATAATATGTAGATTTAACATTATAAGATATCAAATCAGAGGAGATATATACTCATATCCCTAAAAACTTCAACAAAGTAGGACCTTTCAATTGCATTGTTGAGGTTAACGATCTTAGATTCTGCCTCCGTTGCCTTCTTCAGCCTTTCCTCACTAATTCTGCTTGTTTCTTCATACTTCTTCTCAGATTCATCAATCTTCATTTCAAGAGAACTCACCAAAGCCTACATATTATGAAGTAATAAATGATTCCATAATCAATTGCAGCTATGTCAAATGCATTTGAATCCAACTAAAGAGTTTGCTCTGGCAGTAAGAAATTAACTGAAGAGATACAAACCCTACTACATGGATCATCTCACCTTAAGCTTCTCATTCTCATCCCTAAGCTTATCCATAAGAACTGTATCAATAACTGGGATTTCTTTAACGACAGGAACTTGTTCAGCAGCCTGCTTGGCAGCCTCCTGTTCTTTTACTAGCAAAGCTTTTGTTTCATCAAATTTTTGTTGCATCTCCTGCAAAGCAGCTTGCAGTTTTGCATTCTCCTGTGTTTTAGCTTCTTCCATATCCGCCTACAAGAAAGAGAGAGAAAATTTCTTTAAAGTCAAATTGCCACAGACATGTCCCTGTGAGTAAATACATGTAAATATGAATGCATGCACAAATGTATTTAATTATGATCTCCAGAAGCCTAGATGCGAGGTGCATGTGTATCATATATACAGACATAGATGTTCATATGCTAAGGTCTCTAGGAGCCTTGGCACAAGGTGCATGCCTAATTGAAGCAATGTTACTCCAAATAAATAAATTATAAATCATCTACACAAACAGAATTTAGATGTAATTATCATTCACCAATATCCTTTTAGCTCAGTAATTAAAGTGTTATTGACTTAGTCAATAGTGAAATTTGATAACATAAGTGGTAAAAAAGAAGAGGAAAGTAGCAAAGTCCGAAAAACACTAAGTAAAAAAGAAAAATAAAAGTAAAGAACAGAGAATAAATAGAGAACAATGAACTAATATACCCAATTGTTTAACCTCTTCTCTTCTCAAAGAACTGATGATATATACCTTCACAAATAAAATAAACATGATCTCTCGCATCTCATAGATATCATCTTGTGTGATAATCATAGACTAACATTATAGTACTCATTTGTGGCAATGCTCAAAATTTTAACTACATTGCACCTCAAGACTTCAATAACAGTGTATATATGCATATATTATGTGAATATACTACCTTTAAGATTATAGGTTAAGTAGAACAAAACCTAGATCTCTGTATCACTAAAGTTCAACCAAAGTGCTTGCAGGAAATATGAAAGGTCACAGCTGATGAATTTATTATTATTAATTAGCTTACATGGTTGTAAGAATGGTTTGAAAAGTCATATTAGTACCAGAACCCAGTCAGACCAGTACATATGCTTAGCAGTTAACACCTATTTGAAAAATATTAACATTGTATAATCTTGGTACAGGGGTGGTACCATGATACAGCAACATGATATTACGCAGCTAGACTGGAATGGTAGTCAATACACCTCAGAATACCACAGTGTACCTAGTTCCTTTGTTATAAGAAACTACTACCTATCAATCAACTGATTTCTAGTGAAACTAGTTGCCCTTCCCAATTAATTTTTTCATGTTGATTTTCTTTCTGTACTAGAAGTTAGTTCACTGAACTTTCTATGTGATCTCAATCAGCATTTTAGACAGCAGAAAACTAAAACTTAGAGACTTTTTCTTTCCATTTCTAACACTATAATGAGGATTCAAGTTTCAAGTTTCAAAAAAATTAGACTTACTAAACTTAGAATTTAGAAGAATATTATAGGAAATTTAAAGATTAAGGAACAAATAAAATTGACTTATTTATGACATCCATTTCCTGTAAGTTCAATACTTTCTGATTTCAGGATATCACTAGATGAAGCATAATGACTTTTACAAGACACTGATCTGATAAATTTATAAATAGTCACTTGGCTCCCGTAGATAGTATTTAACATTAAACATCACAAACACATTTTAACAATTTTAATTAGAATATTACCAAGAAACACAAAAGCATGACACAAAAAAATACCGGTACAGCTAACGTGATTTTGGATCTATAGACAGTCAAGATATAAAATTCACAGGAAAGGCCACCATGATTTCTATATTTACCCGTATGCGTTTCTCCAGCTGTAGACGCCATGTAAGTTCCTCAACTTGCTTTTCTAACTTATTTTTAGCAGCTTGAAGGGCACCGGTTTCTCTTGCAGCCTACCAAAAAAGAAAGGAAAAAGTAAGCAACAATAAGTGCATGATTAATCCTACAAGACAAAAATTGTCTGTACCGTGATAAAAAAAATTCAAGATATCATTCTCAGTCTCAGTTCTTCTCTTCATCTTTTCCATTTTTGATCTTTCATTGTTGCTGCTATTTTGTTTTAAAATAATTCTAATTGATTATCCGCAACACATCACTCATTTGATGCTTCACTCTTAAGAATTTATCACAGCCATTTCCCTCATTGTTGCATTTCATCATCTTTAACTTCTTCGATCAAATTTGTAAGCTATTTTGCAAGAAAGCAAGCAGAATTTTATTTTCACATTGATTTTCCCATTCTTAGGATTGCAAATCCCAAATTCTCACATACGTAAGTAGTAAAGATGTCACAGGTTAGCAAAAACAAATATGGAGCTCAGGACCCAAACACATCTCAGCATCACACAGACAATATGCTTGATCTCCAACTTCTAACTCCAACAACATTCCCTGGTACCATCTAACTATCTACATATCCCTGATCACCCTAGAAACAGTGTCTCTTCTTTTTTCCCACTTCCCTTTCTCCATTTTGATTGTTTAACTCTTGCTGTTATGTTGTATTAAAATATGCCAACCTATTTTCTGCAACATCTCATTTGATGTCTCATTCTTGCCAATTTGTCATAAAACCATTTTCCTCACTGCTGCATTCCATCAATCTGAACTTATTTGATTAGATATGCATACTAACTTCGCAATACAGCAAGCAGAATATTATTTTCATATTGAATTTGCCACTCAAAATCACAAATACCAAATTCTTACGTAAGATATACAACATGATGTAAATGGAGCTCAGAACTCATAAATTTACGTAAGATACCAAATTCATATTAAAGCTGTCACACATTAGTAACAACAGACATGGAGCTCAGAACTCATAAATTTGTTAATGTAGTACAGGCAGTATGATTCATATTGACCTCTGGTCATTCCAACACATTTCAGGGATCATACGTACACAATATGCTTCATATCTAGCTTCTGCTCCTTCCAACACATTTTAGGAATCATACATATATCTACTTGTTATGCAGATTTTTTATTATTTAGTGCTGAATTTCAATTCTAGACAATTTAAAATTGACATGAAGTTGGTTTCATAGAACACTTGGCAGGAAAGTGTCAGATTAAATATGGAGAGGAAGATAGGAAAGTTGCATCAAGAAGTTATGGTAATCAATAAAAAAATAAAATACCTCTAATGTTCTCCTGAAGCAAAGGTAAGTTCAACAAATCTCTTAAAGAGAAATTCACTATACCTATGTCTAGCTCTAAAAGGAAAAGACTTATGATCTAAGCTTCCATATGGCCAGGAAACACACAACACTAGTTTCATAATCCACTCTAGGGAACATATCTAGCACTTAGACTAGAATAGCCCCCTCAAACAAAGATGACTTAGAAACAATCAGAATCAATTAATTTGCTCTTCTGTATCAACTATAATTAGAGCTTAATAATAAGAAACTTCAGGCAACATATATTAATCAGGCAAATTAACCTCCTATTCAAAACGTCAATGATAACAAAAGTACATGAAATGTTCAGTAAAAGTTTTACCATTTTTAATTTCCGCAGTTCACTTCTCGCAACTCTTCCTCTCCATGAACATTGAGTAGTGATTGCTGCTTTCTTCATTCTTGAATAATGCAAACATGCCAAGTATTGGCGGCATCGACTCTAGAAAAAGAAACATGATAAAGAATAGGAAGAAAGGTTTAGCATTTTGAACAAGTACAATAAACAAACAAAAGAGATAATGAACAAATAGAAAAATGAAGAGAAATTGGTCTATGTAATCCTGTATCAAGATTGCATAGACCATTAAGACATTATCCATTATTAGTCAGCTGCAGTTCATCAGAACAACGAAGATTACTCAGAATGAAGCCATACATATCATGATGGTAATTTAATCATTATGCGCATGTGATTATATGAAAGTATGCATGTAGTGTCAGAAGAATTCCAGTTTTCCATAACTGGTGCAAAGCAATCCATTCATTTCTTCAGTATTTTACCTGAATAATGGTTGCAGCTTTTGTCTGTTGCCTGAAACGAAGCTCCTTACGAGCAGTCATCCCACGTAAACCAGCTTGAATTGTGATAGATGAATATAACAACTCCTTGTAAGTTTTTCTTGCAAAATGCACACGAAAATATGTCTGAATCCTAAGTGCAGCAGCTTCTTTCCGCTTGATCTCATAAATTTGCCTTGCATGTTGTCCTTCAAAGTAAAAAAGAGAATACATTACCTTACATCAGCTTGAGACAAAAACCTGTATATATGTTAGAGAAATGAAAACAACAAAATTATTAATACCATTAGTCATAACTGGTACAAGCATATTACAGAATGAGTACCTCTGCATATTGTTTGAATCATTATGGCAGACTTTTTCAGCAAAATGAAACTTCTACGGGACAAGTATGATCGAACTTTTCTTTGAATTAAGTTAGCAGATCTCCCTAAGACTTCATTTCTAAGGGCATCAAGTTCAGCCATCTGTCCAGCTCGAAGAAACACCTTCGTCTTTCCTATCTGAATGGTGAAAATATTAGGACAATCTGTCACTGCATAATCTAATTAATACTTAGTAGTACCATTTAGCATAGAAAATTTAATGACACTCATAATTTAAGGGTCCTATTTATGTAACCATATTTACAAGAACTTACAATATTGGAAAAGCATATTTTCATTTACTACAGACAAAGGTACTATGCCAACTGAATAACAACAGTCTTCAATAATGTTTGTCCACAAGCCAAAAGTGAAATTAGAATATACTTTAATTGTACTTATCAAGAGCTATAACTCTTCTTATATCAGTTGGATAATTTAAATACTTGCATAATCATCTTAGATATATCAGAGGACATAAATTGTACATGTGAGACCAATGTCAATAATCTACATACCATATTTAGAAGATGGAGGACTAACATGGGAAGAGTAGAGATGGGGTTACAAGAATTCATAATCACACATACCACAAATCTGATATTGCCCATAAATATGAATAAATATACACAGAGAGAGAGAGAGAGAGAGAGAGAGAGAGAGAGAGAAATTTAGTGGAACAGATAAGATTTAAATCACTGCTCTAACAGAAAAAGTAAACCTGATTAAACATCCAATTATGAACTAGCTGATCATCTTTCATGCTCTTGCCAACAGTTGGTGATAACTATGTGACATGTTAGTTCTAGTTGTCAAGGAACCATTAGAAGGCACATCTAATTGTTGGGAGGATCCAATATCTAAGGGGTCTAAGAAATTAGACCTTTAGTTTGCTGCAGAATTATTTGACTTTGGAACTAGCTTGTGCCTTGTCAAGTTCTGACAGGGGTATAACTCAAGTGGGAGAGTTCCACTTGCGACTGATGCCACAAATTAGACCTTCAAATTCCAGGTGGCATTGTCAGAAGTGGAGAAGCTCCACTTAACAGCATTCAACTGTGTATAACTTCCTAAAATTAAAAGACTTAGAGAAGTACTCCATGAGATAAGAGATAAGACTTAGAGGACTCATAAGACATGATCCTTAATGATGATGGGACTAAAATATGTTGAAATGTGACACTATCATGAGATAAGATCTATGAACCCCCATGGAATCTGTTGACATTATAATCCATAATCCTACAATTGTGCATCAGAGAGTATTGGTTTCTTAAAAATATTGTCCCTGAGCCCGGTATCAGATTGTGGGCATTCTTATTGACTGTTTGATACAGCTGTAAAATTATTTCATTAAATTAACACAATGATTAAATTGTTCCACTGTTAACAGATAAGGTAAGCAAGCACTTGATCAAGCTACTATAAGCAGGAAAGTTGATAACCTTATTACAATGAATATTCCCATGATCAAGGTCTTCAATTTCAAATAATACCGTTCGGTACGGATGGTACGTACCGGTCCATCAGCAGATCGGATACCGGACAATATATATATATATATATATATACTGAACGGTATACCGCTCGGTATACAGTACCGTACCATACCATACCGAGCGAATGTCGAAACTCTGGTATGGTACAATATTTCAATCCTTGCCCATGATCATTGTTAATATTAATAAAGGTACACTCCAAATAAATAACTATCAACTAAAAAAATATAAAAAATCCCCTAGTCAGAACTATTATGATAACATTAGCTTCAGAGACTAGATAAATTACTCAAATACTAGTATTTAAAGCTTATTTAATGGATGACATCCACATATTATAAACATATGTCGAAAACACTAGTGACGCATCATTTTCAAACTATTGAACAGTATGGCACAATCATCAAGCCCTCATTTCAATTAAATATAAAAGCTTATGCCTCCATGCATGGATTGCCATGACAGCTGGTGCCTCCCATGTGCTGGTAAATCTCATGCTGACATATATTCGGCAGTGAATATTTGTACTGGGCTAGTATGTGTGGCTAGGCATAAAATTAAGTTAATGGTGTGCTTTCAAGGGGATGTAGATTTATAAAGGTCAATAAGTCATAAAAATTGGCAATTTGGAACAAGACTTTTATCTGTTCTCTATGTCCTTATTTTTCTCCCATTTAATGTCCCCAGTACATCAAGGAACAAAGGCATGGTGAGACAATTAATTCCTTGACTCAATGTTGTCTCATGTTATTTTGATGTTCCAAGCTTCAATTAGTATCTAAACAAGTTGTATTTTTGCACAGAATTATTATAATATTATCTGACTGACTACTAAATACAAATTTACCAACATTAACTGCAGAAGCTGCATAGCAAGTGAAATAATTCCATTATTTGAAGTTAGTTTACCAATTTAGTTTAAAATTTTTGACAAGCCTAGTTTTTCCAGAGGATGTGTAATTGTTACCTTTGTTTAACCTGAGAGGACATCAGCCAATGGACTATGTATCATGGAACCTTTTATTAATTGAGCTAATTATGCTCAGTAGTCTTTAGGTCAGCAAAGTTTTCTAAAGCCAGTAATAATGTGAACTGGAAAATTTATGGCAGCACACTGGGGGTAGCAGGCTCAAGAAAATTTGTTTGTTATATCTTTCCATTGAAACAATGACTCAGTTTTTATGAAAGAAAAATAATAGAAAACAAATAAGTTGCAAGTTGCTTTCTATTTTTTAATTGTACCTGATAGCCTTTGAGATTCACTTTTCCTAACAACTTCTTTGAGACAGCTACCTCATCACAACTGCCATGAGAAAAATAATATCGGACTAAGCAAATCTCATCATCCAGACAATATTGGGTTAATTGTACTTTACCTTCCATCGAAAACTTCAGGTGCAAGGATGCCAAAACGGTCTATGAATTCATCAAATGTTCGTCTAGTTGGATATCCAGCACAACTTATCCTAATTGCCTCCATCACCCCCTAAATCAAGGAGAAAAAAATGATAGATATTGGATGCTTACTATGTGAAAATCAGCAAAGCAAGATGCAAACTTAATATAAAATCCTACCCCACAACGTAGCTGCTGGAGAACATTATGATTCTCATAAATTGCTGGCTTCAGAAGATTATTTGGTTTCACACAACGAATATAGTGTGGCTCAGTGGCACTTAGAGTTTCTAGCAGAGCCTGTAATTGTTGCTGCATAGTTGCCAGAAATCATGAATAAGTAATTTGAAAGATAGATGCACTACCTAAATTGAGAAAAAATACTGTTGTACCTTAAATCTAGCGCCAATTGATGAAAATTTTGAGGATTTTGATGCATCCTCAGAGAGAGGAGGAAATAGGCTTGAAACAAAAGAACATTTAGAGGCCATCAAGAGTGCCTGGTGCTCAGCAACAACATAATCTTTGTTCTTGTCCAAGAAAAATTCTGTCTGGTAGGTGACCTGGATGAGGAAAAGTAATTTCAAACTTTTATTATTTGCAAGCATTCTTGTTTGACAATCATAGTGAATAAAAAGGATAACATTAATTAAAGTACTCACATCACCAGCATAGTGGGAAATTATAAAATCAGAGCGTGATAATTTTGGCTTGCTGAACCGCTTATTGTTTTTGAAGGACTGGTACAACTTCTGAGCAAATGTTTCATGCGTTGATCTGGGTAACATGCTGCATAACAGAATCAAGAAAATGTTGATATCAGTCAAACAGAGAATAATTTTTATTAATGCAAATGCACTAGTAGACAAACAGAACAAAGACCAAGTTCAGCTGACATGCCCATACATACCAAGCTTCATCAAGAAGAGCAATTATTCCACCAGGTTTCTGAAAGTCAATAGTCAAATATCATGATTAGATAAACCTAGTGAAACCAATAATACATGAGGAATGCATGTATATAATGATAATCATATGGCATATTTATGTTCAAATTTTCAGGTCAACCTTTCTAAGGGATGTCAGTGATTAAACCTGTGAAAGTGCTAAAATGTTTACGAAAAATTTTTAATATTCATGTCACACTTCCATGTCTCCTCTGAAAACATTGAAACAGAAACAAGAAGCTGCAGAAATAAATGAATATTACAAACAGGGACCTATCGACCAAACAAATATCACGTGTCAATTTTAATAAATGAAGAGATAGGATCAAAGCTTCGTTACAACATCAAAATATCATCAGAGAAATATAAAAAATTAATTCCCAAATAAATTGAATCTTGACAATTTAATTCCCAAATTTAAACTATGGAGCCAATCAACAACCAACTAAATTTTAAGGTCAATCAATACGTCAACAGCATCTTTCTGATGAGCCAAGTATATATTTTTTTATCTTAATGATAATAGCACAACTTCCCTCCTAATCCTTAGCTGCGTCCAATTCTTCTCTCTTCTTCTCCTTCTATAGACATATAACAGAAATCAGACAAACATTTGTCCCATGGCAACTAGATGCTCTCATAAATCATAATAAAACTTACTTGGCCATTTTGAGAGAGAATGGGAGAAGAATGTAAACCAAAATTGAACAATTTAATACTACCTACTTTGTGAGGCACATTCAATAACTGGTTGATAATATACTGCAATCCAATGCCTTTGTTTTCTAGAAATAGCTCCAGTTCCCAATAATTACTTCAAGTCCCAAAGCTACAGTTAGGTGTCCATTAATGGGGGCTACATTGATTGAGAACAAGGAGAAAAGAGCAACCACCCAACACCGTCATATCATGAATTCTGGGAATCAGCCTTTAAATCTTCATTTCCAGCACCAACAAAGGGTAGAAAATGAGGGAGAGAGGGAGTATCCTGTACCAGATTCTCTCTGAATTTTCATCTTAGGGTAATCTATGATCCTAGAACTCGTCAAATTTATTTTAGATATTTTCATTGTATAAGTAACAGTAAATCATGTAATAAGATCAATCATGGATGTTAATTGTTAATCTTTTCTTCGTTTGTCGACAATGTTACAGAAATCTCACCATGATGCTACCTTGTAGCCTCAAGAGTGCATTTAACTTCCCCAAAAAGTTTGCACTCAACAGTTTAATATTCAGCTACCTAAACAGAGACTACTTGGTCCTCTGTGGCCAATCAATGATACCAAGAATTGCTGCAGGATATTTTAATTAGAAAGGTGTGGTTTTTTTAATTAAAAAGACAATAACACATCTCCTAATGAAAACTAAGAATGTCAAGGATGAATAACTAAGTTCTTTTCCAGAAGGATAACAAAAAGTAGCTTATTGTTACCAAAATTCATTAGTATTATAATATATAAGCTGCTAAAAAAGGGTGAGGAAATTTTAATCCACTAAAACAGAATTAAAGACAAGTTCCATATTGATAGAAGAAAATATTTCTATATATGCATATATAGCACCATGAGAACATTCCCAATATGTTGCAAAAAGGCAGAAGAAATTCTACCAGTTGTTGTATGCATAAGTTACTTGCATCTCATCAAGAAGAAACATTAAAATAAGACCATTAATAATTGAAACCAAAGGTGGGAGAGAGATTGAAATGATGATATCTACTAGAAACTAACAGCTACTGAACATGTAATCAAACAAACCTTTTCGATCAGATCAAGAATATCCTGATTATCAACAAATTCAATGTAACTCCAATCGATTTCTTCTTTTGTATATTCTTCTTGCTCCATTTTAAAAACATGCTGCAATGGAAAAAAAGGAAATGAGTTAGAAAAACCTGTTATCAAGTACTGCTGTTGCTTGCAAGGTATAGCATGTCATCCATTTATTCAAACCTGGTTAAAATGTTGCTGCAATTTTTCATTTGTCAGATTGATGCAGAACTGCTCAAAGCTGCAAAATGTGAATGTATTAGAACTCAATCCACTTGCTACAAACTGATAAACTTTACAGATCATTCTTCATCAGAAGTGCATAATAGTGGTAAGAGGAGGACACTATATAAGAATCAAATTTTACAAGCCAAAGAAGAAAAAAAATGAACCAGAATTTTAAATTTCAACGAATCAAAGTTTTACAGATATCCTATGTAAAAGGCCACAATGTCATGATATGAATCCAGCTCACTCTTTTGAAAAAAGGAATCATATAGAGTTTCAAGCCTAACAGATTTAAGTTGCACGCTTAGCTTTCAGTAAATGTAGCAAAAGAATATAGTTTTACTTTTAGATTTCAATAGATGTAGAAAACATGGTCATATCTAAAAGAGAACACATCCAGTGAAAACTGAAAAAAGGCAAGTGTGCCTGCATCCAAGGCATATATGAAACTAAATTTCCAGCAACTGAGTTTGCTCAATTTTTTTCTGAGGCACTGAAACAGTTTGCTTAAAGTGTATTGTCAGATAGTCCTTTTAATGTATGTTGCCAGAGATTCTTAACAAGGAAGGGATGCATATGATCTAGCAAGAGCTACCGTAATCTCCTTGAGTCCCTTCTGAAAAGAATACGACAACAAGAAGCAAGAACAAGTAATTCAATATGTTCTAAATCTTAACTCAAATAGTATAAAAAGCAAAGACAAATTTTTAACTTATGTACTGATCTACGAACTAAAGTTACTAAACATAGCACAGAAAAATCAAATCACTCAACTAAAAGTGGCATCTAGAGGAAGGAAATTATCACTAGCAAATAGAGCACAGGGGCTCCAACCCAGATAGTTCACAACAAGATGTTGGCATACTTTACACAAACACAAAAGCATACCACTTAAGCACCTGTTTGTCTTGAAACTTTCAAAGCCATATATGTCCAGAACTCCAATTAAGTTCTTTGAATCAGGATCTTGACCAATCGAATTGTTGATTTTGTTTACAAGCCTGAATGTAAGAGAAAAGAAAATGTGATCAGTACCTGGTGAATGTATTGAAGGAAGTATGCGCTTAAATAGGATAATATTACAGGGAAGATAGAAAGTGAACTTAGAAGGCTAAACAAAGAGTATAGCATATTGCTTCAATAATTACCAATCAAAAAGTCGTGAATATATGATTTTTGCAAGGGCATCCCTACTAAGCACAGCAGCTGCCAAATCCAAGGTTTTTACTATGTTCTCATCACGGGTTACAATAACACGCGTACACAAAGAATCCTCGAGTGCATTTACATCACACCTGGGGAAATCCGTAAGCTGTCAACTACCACAATTGCATCCCACATGATTATGTACACTTTAAAATTCAACAAACATGTCACTCTTACATTAAAAGTTCAGCAGCAGTTCTCAAATGAAACCAAGATTTTTCATCTTTTGGCTGTGATGAATCTATTTCCTTTCCATCTGCAAACTCAACATTCCCTAAATGAAGAATAGCAGCCACAACCCGGAAAATGGCATCCTGAATGAAGAAAAAAATACATTAGGTATGGAAAAAAACTAGAATAAAAGGGTATTAGGATATTAGTTTCCTCTCTTATATAAGACAAAAAAATTAGAATACCTGTTCATCAGCAGTTATTCCAATAATATCCATAGCGTTTTTAGTTTCCAGGTACTCTTTTGCATCATCTACTCCATCAAGCTCATAGCACTTAGACTGGTTAAGATAGTGAAATGTTCTAGGACTTCCCAGTTTAAATCTTCCTATATCCTGATAAATAACATTTTAAATATTCAGTTAAGTATCAGAAATGCAAACTTTTGATAACTACAGCCAGTCAATATGATAACCAATATGAGAATTCCAATTAGAGCATGAACTTCTGAAGGACATCAATTGCACTAAGGAAAACAATCTTAATGTTCGGCATTTATCCAGTTGTAAACTTACTGAGGTCACATTTCGTCACCTGCAGTGACTATCACTTGCAGGTGTTTGGTTGCCTACAAGTAAACCACTTGCAGCATGAGTACATGCAACTAGACCCCTATATGTTGCAAGTGGACTTGCAAATTGAAGTGCTGCATGTTGCACTTGCAAGAACCCATATCTTGTCATAAGTGGGTTGGATACCTTCTCCATCCTCATACGGGTTGCCTCCTAACATGTTACCAATCCCCCTATCTCCCCTCCTCTACCTTAATCTACATAACCGCTGCTCCTTCCTCTTAAAGCCAACTATACATGCAAGCATCCAAACAGACCTAAAATTTCTGTATGCAGAATTTAATTTTTTTTCCTACGACTGCTACTTGCAGACATTTCCAGTTACAGGAAACCAAATGCCCCATACATGATATTGTGAATATATAGTTTTAAGGTTTTGTTATACAGACTGCAACAGTTGTCAGACAATCTATATACAGTTCACGGAAACATACAGTATCACTACACACAGGCTTAGGACAACTCAAAACAAAAAAAAAAAGCTAATCATCAAGAGGCTCATTACCTCTGGCGGAGCTGCACAAAGCATGTAAAAACAATGATAATTTCTCTCAGGATCAGATACTTGGCAGACCCGAGATCTCTCAAGAAGGTAAGTTCGAATGGCAGCTCCGGAGATCCTTCCACTCTGATCAAACTGAATCTCAACAAACTTGCCAAAACGACTACAAGTGGAATATCAAAAGAAGGAACAGTATTTAGTAACCATAATATGCATAAATGTGGATCTTATGAAATTAAGAGGAATATCATAACAGAATTTTCAGACCTTGAATTGTTGTTTCTAACTGTCTTTGCATTCCCAAATGCTTCAAGAACAGGATTCGACTGTATATGAAAAAACAATATACCACAGAGAAGGTTATATGAAAGAAGCAGAAGAAAGAACAACAAAATTTAAAAATAAATTTTAAACAAAGGATTGCACATTCAAGACTGACATTATAACCAGTCACAGGAAGGTATTTCACCTGCAACACTTGTTGCTCGACAGTTCGGCCTTCAGATGCAACTCTACCACCCATGTATGCAAGATACCGCATAAGCATTTTGGTGCTTTCTGTTTTACCTGCTCCACTTTCTCCACTTACCAAAATTGATTGGCTTACTCCCTCATTTATCATCTGCCTGATTCATTATGACAATTGTGTAATCAGAGAAAAAGATATCATTGGGAATCTTCTGAAGTTCATGGAGTAAAATAGTACCGGTATGCAGCATCTGCAACAGCAAATGGATGAGGACTTAGCTCACCAAAAACTGCCCCTTTGTATTGTTCCATCATGTGGCTATCATAGAGATGAGGCAGCCTTCGGAAAGGATTGACAGCGATCAATATGTTTCCAGTATAGGTCTGGTCATACAACTTTATTGGTTAGCTGCTCAACAATGCAATAAATGAATGGGGGAAGGACTATCTAGATTCTAGAATAAACAAGAAATTCAGAAATCAATGCATAAATCAAATATTACAAGTAATTTCATCTTAATGTACAACAAGTTAATCACGGAGAGGATGAAAGAGACCATGATCAGCTTAGTTTGTTCCAGAGAACTTACATAGATTTCATTCATGTCATATCTAGATCTTAAGTTCTGTAAAACTCCAGGTTCATGCAAATAAGCAAGCTTTGTCATGTCATCCACCCCACCAGGTGCGGCCTCAGGATCCTTAGGATGAACCTTCAAAGTTTTGGCAGTCACCTGCAGTGCAAATATGATATCGACGTTAATGCTTGAACATACATTTATATATTGTTTTCTACAGGGAAATAGGTTTTAAATTTCCTAATTCTAAATATTAGGTATATTAGTTCCACATAGTCATACTAAAATATCAAAAGAACAAAAACAGCTTCGGACCATCTTCAAAAGATATGTATATGTACCAAACTAACAGCATATAATCCTCTCTTGATTTCTAGGAGGACAGGTTATATGCAGATACGATTAATTAAAGTACCCACCGTCTTTCCAGAACTACAGCTAATGGTGATTTCGTCCCTTTTGACATCCAAAACTTCCCCATCTATCCAAGCCACATCAGGATCTTCGACCCAGACCTCAGATCCCACGGCAATATTGGGCTGGGTTGCCTGTCAAGAGAAATGCATTACAGTGTGAGAAGTATATATGTCAGTTGTTTCAACGTATGTGATTAAAACAACATGAATCAAGAATCGGGAATTGTTGGACATTCAAGCATCGAATCAAAGCAACGCATGCCATAGAAAGCCACAATCCAATCCAGAACGCTTAATTTTATCATCCATTCATCAAAATTGGTCATTAAGCTGAGTGCAAAAGCCCGGAATGCAATGCCTAAAAACATAAGCAACTTGAAAAATTTCTCGTGGAATTGGTGGCGCCTTGGATCCCAGAGAACACAGACAAAGCAATGGGAGAATAAAGAGTGCCTTTAAAGGCTTTGAACTCACTAGATTATTTTTCTTTCGAAAAGGATCGAAGAAGGGGAAAGCAAACAAGAAAACAAAACGATCATAAGATAACCGATCCAATACCATCTTCAGATCCCGACGATGTCAGAACCTCGAAAAGCTTCTCGAAGTCCTCCCGGGCCCTAATCAAAAATCCAAGCTTGCCGCCGGAGCCAGTATCCACTTCGTGCCCAAAGAATCAATCTTTCTTTACAATCAGGCCCTCGTCTAGCTCCTCGCCAACGCCGAGATCGGCTCGGACGACCAAATGCCCGTTCCGCTTCTTTAAAGTTTCGAAAGCGCTCCCACGGAGGCGACGGCCGGAAGAAGGAGGTGGTGGAGAGAACTTTTCTCTTGCCCTCAGGACGCCCTTGTCTCGCCGCCGCCGCTGTGCGCTCCGCCGACTTCTGTTCCCCCTCCTCTGTCTCTCTCTCTCTCTCTCTCTCTCTCCTATCGAGTTTCTTCTCTCTTCATTGACATGAAGGCAGACGTGACCGGTATTTACGTAATTAGGATCAAAGTTTGCTTCAATAAATGTGTTTCGGAATTGTCCATAACTAGCATTTTAATATCAGGATTAGCCCCAATGATTCCTGCCCCCTCTCGGCTATCAGGAAAAGTTCAATTTCCTTTTTCGCTTTCATTTATTTTTATTATAATAAGGAAGAAAATAATTGCATTCCACCGAAATAAAATTATGTATATCATGTCAATATTATGAATAAAATGTTCTCTTCAATTTATTTATAATATATACTCGAATTATATTTATAATGATGTATAACATATTTTTATTTTGATTATTATTCGGTATATTAGACCCAAGAGGATGTGAATGTAGCTCTGTCAATAAGTTGTTTGAGATTAACAGAGAAATCTTCTAGGATAAGATCATGATGCATATAAAGATATCATCGAATTTTGGATGAAATCGAATTCTGGATTCCAATATTATATTTATTTTTTATTTTTATTTTATATATATAAATATTTTATATATATTTAATTTTGGATGAAATCGGACCACATTTGCACTTGATAAAGAATGAGGGAGGTTCGGATTCAGTCTGTATTTAAAACATTTTAAAAAAAATTAATGATCATCCAATCAAAATCTTTATAGCAAATTATATATATGTTTCTATATTTTACTTGGTATTTAATTAATATTTATTACAGTACCTTTCCTCCTATTTAATAGTTTCCTGAGTCAAATTAAAGATTAAGGGATCTTAAAATTAAAGATTGAGTCAAATTATATATATATATATATATATATATATATATATATATATATATATATATATATAAGACTCCTACAAATTAGACTATAGAAACCTGTTTTGACTCCTCAAATTACTGCTCGTATTCATTAACATCACTCTGTATTATATCTGGTTTCATGGTTGCCAAGAGAAACCAATCACTTCCCATGGTATTATGACGCATGTAGCTAGCTATCTTCAAATGTCCATATCGTATTAATATTGAAGAAGGTAGCCCGAGGAGGAAGTCATTGACCTACTGCCATTTAGATGAGTGCCTTTCCACCCTCCAATCAAATCACTCATTAAAAGCATAACTTACGGGTGTCAATTTTGTACGTAATATAATAAATAATATGATTCGAATTCGATAACCCAATCTGTCAAAATTATTCGATATAATTGACAATACCAATACATCTAACCCGGAATGTCTCAAATAAAAAAACGAATATTATTATTTTTGGCACTTTCAAAGCATTATTTACGGGTGTCAATCATGCAAAATGAATTCTACATCAATCCGAATGGTAAATCGATAAATTGTTTTAATCCGTCCGATGTATGATGGAACGGCCGAGAGATCAGGAAACCAACTTACCTGCCAACCGGACCCAATCGAGATTCAGTTGGGTGGCATTCTCGTAATTTGATAATTTTCATAGTTTAAGAAGGGCTACGGATTGCTAAAGACAGGCATAGCGTATGTACGTGACAGGCATCGACTTGATTTTTCTCCCTTTTTCAACATTTATTTTTATAATTTAATATCATTTCAGAATCACATCCGCTTTAATCAAAAGAAACATTGTGTGTGACATGATGGATCAGACATGCCAAACCACGACCACCACAGCCGCGCTTCCCCCTTTTTGTTTCTTACTGCAAGAAAGGAATGTCAACGGTCAAGATCTTGAGAGGAAAAGGGGAACCGTTGCCTTTGGTGTAACCCACATCTTCGACCTGCCGCGTGGTCGGAGACAATCGTACGTGCTCTGTCCAATCACCAGAAAGGTAAGAGGGCGCGTATCGAGTGTACAGGTATAAAAGTATTTTCGTAAATTTACGGGCCCATGGGCTCCGTTGCGTACGAGCACGACGCACGTCGTCCAGCGGAGCGAAGGCGGGTCCCCGTGGGCTCGTGACACCGCGTCGCTCCCGCCGAAGGCGATAGAAGATCGACGGTTGGCAATCCGCGGCGGTGCGGTCCCGGCCGTCCGATTCCCACCGTCAGATGTGGCCCACCGCTTCCTATGATTGCGGACAAAGAACCGGCGGGGCCCGCGCACGCAAGGCAGGTACGAGATCGAGGAAGCCGCGGTTTATCAAGAAAATAATTTTGGAGCGGAAGGTGGATGAACGGATGAGATTACTCGGATCGAAGTTTATGAGATGCGGTTGTAGAAACTAATTAATAACGTGGACTCGGTCTCAAGTAAGATATTATTAATGTGAAGGAGAGATTGTTGTGGAGGGAGTCGTTAATTTCTATTTTGAGTTAGTTATACAGTCCATAACAAATATGAACGTAATTCCGTCGGTGGAGGGCACGAGGTGGTCGGTGTTTAAAATGGGCATAACGCGTCTCGGCGTCGCACAGCTAATAAAGAGGAAGGTTTCTTTTAGTGCTCAAACGCCACACGGCTTTGAATCTTAACTTTTAATTGTTAATTCATGAAAATAATGTCTTTAATACGTGTGCGATAAGTGATAAAGTCTGATCATATATAAATTATATAGTTTATATTAATTTTAACAATGTAAATCACAAATATCATTAGAGCACAAGATATTCTAATAGGTAAAGATTTCCGAAAGTATTATCTTTACCGGAAGACATAAAAAAAGATGAAAATATTCATAAGTAGAAATGAGATTTTTTTTTTTTTGGATATTCAATGCTAATGTCGTTACAAACCAATAAATTTTAATACAGAAATGATTTTTTTTTTTATGAGGTAAAGGAAACAAACCATCAAAAATAAGGTTTAGTTAATATTTAAATATTTTAAGTATTTTCAAATTTTTTATGAGAAAGAATATTTTGTCATCTAGGTACTGGGAAAAAAAAGGATAATGTCCTAATCAACCCAACGTGTTTTGGATCTACATGTATAGTAAAGAAAAGATACTACTGTATTTGAAACTTTGATATACAAAGAAAGTAGATACGTTTGTATGCCTTGTTATACAAAGATTGAGGTCAAATATAAATTTCTTGACTCAACTCTCCATGCCCAAGTTAGTCCCAAGATAATAGATAAAAAATAATAAAAAATATCTAACTTCAATTATTATGTCAAAAAATAACTATTTATCTAAGTACAAAGAAAGAAATATTTTTATAAAATATTCTTTGAATGGATAGCTTATAACCACTCTTTTAGACTTAGGTCCACGTAGGTAATGAAGAGAGGCAACCCATAATATGTTCATGTAACTAATACTAAATGGATAGATTTTATCTCTTTTATGTTAACCTGGTTGCCACATATTAGATGATGATTCAATGGGACACAAATTGAACATATTGATCAGGCTTAACATGCTCGACCACGAGAAATGGGTGGGAACCTAATGGGTGAGAGTTGTTGATCACTTGACGTTGCAGTTGGACGATGTTGTATATCTTGACTCCAACTCTCGCAAGAGCTCTCAACCACTTGGAAGGACAAGGGGACCTCAGCTCACCCACAATGTTAACTCGATGGGGAAGGCAAAGATGGTGGAGTTGTAGCAATTAGGCATTTGTTGAGCCACACCTTGGATATAACCATTTAGTCCTGACTATTGGTGATAACACGGGCCTCCTCACACATTTCAAGTGATGGCTCATCTCTTTTCTGGCTTCGAGCAGTAGTGTCGGTCTGTTGGGTCGATAGATGCATGTTGACCATCTATTTTCTCCCTTAGTATTGAGGGGCTTCGGAAGCCTCGGTAGCCTAGAAGATATTTGCGTGAAGATTTATTTTTCACAAGAGATACACATCATAATAAACTTAACAAGAAGAATGAGAGGGACAAATTTAGATACTCACCCCCAAGGGTGATTCCAACCTTCATGAGCTACTTATCAATCATTTGCAAGATAGCTGTGGTCTCCAATAGGGGCACGGATAGTCGACGATGTTGCTCTTGCTCTGACCTTCTCAGCCTTGGGATCGGGTTTTGAAACTTCTTGGTGGACCACGTCAGGTTGACGAGCCACCCCCTGTATAAAGAAATAAAGAACAAACACTTCTTGTAACATTGTTAAAAGAAGATACCCTTAGGACTCTATAACCATGTTAGGCAAAAAAAATAGTAAAATGAATCCTTGAAGCTCACATTGAAGCAAACCAGTAGCAAGGTTGGCAATAGGGAAATTCTAAGCCTTCAATACTCCCTAACAAAAGAGGCTAAATAATGCTAGGAGTTTGATACTACCTAGGCTAGAGAAGATTTTTAAAAATTAAGGATTTCAGTAAAAAAAAAGGATGGAGGGGGAATCTAAGTCCCACCTCCAAGGTGTTAAGATAAGTGCAGAATAAATGATGAAACACATAAGGTCAATCACTAGGCCTAGGAGTGATTAGCTTGAACTCAATAGGAATATTAAAAGTCTCCCTTATGTATTTAAGGTCGATAGTAGAGATCCAAGAGTTGAAGTTATAGAATCTAACGTAAACTGTCTGAGAGAGTCACCTCCAAGGAGGTAGCCTCCCTCGTTCGAGCAACTTTGACCCCTTCATTAGATGAGGAAGTATTAAATATCAACACCGAATGTGATGACAGGACTAGAGAGTCACCCAACTCACGTTCAAAAGTAGGGCTTGACTCAGAGAAAGATGACATTCAGACCTAAATTATGAGGGGCTGGACGACTAAATATGTTCAAAGTTTTGAGGGCCTGAATGTTTGAAAGTCTAAAGGCTCTGAGAATAGTAAAAGATGTGAAATGGGCAAATGACATCAGTGGTTATTTATATTTCTGGGGGTGACCCTTTGTGCTTCGTAGCCTATTGCTTTAGTTGACAGGTTGTGGTAGCATGCCATTGGGTGAGGCTAAGGTGCCATAATCATTCCGATCTTTTGAATCCTCGATACACACACAATCCACACATGGATGCCCAAGCGAGCACCATGTCACCTCTGTGCCAGGTGAAGATAGAGATTAGATTTGGCTAGATTCGATGAGCGATTGAATCAAAGCTCTTATCGATTTTGAGGTGAAGGCAGCATATATGGGTACACATAGCCAAACCCTATTTTGGACATAATATCTACCCCTTTGGAGTCATCTATCTAAACATATTGTGCATCATTTGGACCAGGAAAATATCAATCCTTACAATCAATCTATCCCCAACTGGGCCACAAATACCTCCAAAAGATAATACAAATTCCATTGCCCATCACAAAATAAGTTAAAAATACTATTTTTTAAAATCTAGGTTGACATTAAAAAAATACTAGTTTCAATGAAAAATATAATTCAAAAGACTAATTATCATATAAAAAATCAGTCCATCCATCATCCCCAATAACATGCAAAAAAAAATCAAACTACAAATGATGCAAATCCTTAGTGAGAAGCCTTCAACTCTAGTGGTGTTACCCTTCCAAGGGAAACCTACCCATATTTGGTAGTGACAATTTTGACCCATAAGTTATCCTCCTAATTTAGACACATAGCGATCCTTCTAACTTAGAGAGCAATATTTATAGTGTGGATATTGCATATACTCAAACTACTCTTATGTTTGGATTTAGTAATAGTCTCCCAAGCAATTAAGTATAAACCCTTGGATCTATCATTTGTTTCAAAAGAAAGTCTCTTATAGTTTTTTCCAAACCATTCATTACCCTACCAGAGAGCTAAGACACGTTAAAGGCATAAGCTAAAGAAGCATTAAGGATAGAATTAGTAAGAGTGATTCTATCTGTCTGTTGACAAATTAATCTTATTCTAATTGCCTAGCTTTCTTTATAAAGTTTGAAGATATATCATCAAAAGTAAAGACACTAATTCTACAAAGGCTAATCAAAGTGGTAAAATACTTGAAAAGAATTTTTTCTTCCCGAAAAGAGCATGTTTCACTTCTTTTGTCATTTTGAATGTTCTTGGGAATGTAAATTTGATATTCATTAGCATTAATCTTTTAATTTGTGAGAGCCCTATTAGTTTGATTTTTTTAAAAATAGTTTGACTTCCTATTAGCCTAAAACAAATAATGATATCATTACCAAACATTATGTAAGATATATTGGTCTAATTTTTAAATTTAAAAGAAAGAAGCATACTTTATTTTATTTAATAAAATAATAAAAATCTGAACAATAAAGGTAAGGAGAAAGGGATTCCCAACTCACTCTACAGTGGCTTAAAGATTTTCTTTAAAATATATATCGATAGTGCTAAGTGGTGGAGGAACCCTAAATCAAAGGCTCAATATTTTGTTGTTCTTGTTCAATATGTTGTTTCTTCTTTTTCTTTTTTTTTTACATGTTATGGAAACCACCCAATCACATGCATCATAATGATTTACATTGAATCTGCCATTTGAAGTCTAAGATCCTGAATTGATTGTTTCGAAACCATTTTTCACAACTAATCAATCTAAAATTAACTCTTTTCAGGTGATATTTAACAGAGTAAAAATACCAGCTGTAGTAGTTGCATAGATGAGACATTGCTGATTTCATCTTTATATGTTTATATTTGATCTGATACTGGAAAAATGACACAGGAAGCTTGAAGAACCCCTGTAAGAGAGTGCTTTGAGGAGGTTTGAGGCCCTCAAAGCATCCTCTCCTGTATCAAAGAATTTGGAGCAAATGTTTATGTTAAAAAGCCAAAGCAATCTTTGTATGTTTAACAGAAACATAAAAGAGTGCTTTGAGGAGGTTTGATCAAATTGCTTAGGCTTTTTAACAGAAACATTTGCCCAAAATTCTTTGTGTTGCTTTGCATTTTTGGGCAGTTTTGACTCAACCATGAAATCATCTTTTGGCAAACCTTACTTACCACACAGCAGCATTGACTTTTTTCTTTCTTTCTGGCTGAGCATTGGATTATGATTCATGAAAGAGCAAGGGGTTGCTACCTTCTGTGTCATTTTGGTTTGGCTTTCTTTTTGTGATGCATCTTTGGCTCATAAAACCACTGATTTCCTCCTCTTGACTTTTCTGTAGTTGGATTAGTGCTAAAATTCTTCCACAATATGTAATGTTCAGACAAGGGAGAATTGGAATGTGAGGACAGCGAGATGAGTTCTTTGTGTCACACTGCAGCTGGAGCATCTCAGGAGCCACAGCTTACGGGAACATCTGGGTAGTGTTCTGATGGATGGATGCAGCAAAGTTCTTCCAATCTGCGGTGCTGCATTGACTGCTGGCTTCAATGGTGGAGCGAGCAGCAATGCTGGTAGAAGAAAAATGACAGCGGCACGTGTGAAGGAGCTTCTTCGAAGGCCTTCTGCTGCTGCTGGAAAGAAGAACGTAGATCAAATTCCACTGCTTACAATCAATCTAAACTTACTTCTCCTCATTCTCCTAACAAGTATCAATCTATATAACGTGGTTGTTAATGTTGAAGGATGCAGGCTATGATAACTTGGTGGACAATGATCTTAAAGGAGATTCAACCACTTTACAGAGTGCAGAATTTGATGAGTACAAGAGGACTGGAAGGTGGATAACTACAGACTCAGACTGTAAGCTTTGCTGCTCAAACTAAAGAAACTCTTTTACTTGGAGAAGACACAGGATTTCAGGGCCGTGATGACTCCAACTTGCAAGCTTTTGTTGTATGTGTTGGGTCCAGCATACGTGGACTTAGACAATCCGGGCCTATTCAGCTCAAATCAGTAATTAAGGGAGAAAGGACAAAATTGGGCAGATTGCAGTGTGTGGGTGCGCACAGTGAGCGTGCAGCGTGCGGCGTGCATAGAAAAGAGGAGAGAGAAATATTAGGTTTATGAGATTTCTGCTTGACGATCGGTGGCCAAACGTTGTCAGTTTCGGCCCAAATTTTATGTGGAGAATCCTTGCAGCAAACTCTACAATCCTAACGGTGTTGATCTGCAGTTTACCCTCTCTAAGGTATTTTCCTACGATATCCACTTCGTGAGACTTAGAATTCTCTTTTGAGGAGATCCATTCTATGTGATGAAGATATGCTATTCTTGAACCAAGATATATGATCTTGATGTTATTCTGATCCTCTAGTTATTCTAGAAAAGATATACTGTAAACTTGTTATCATTATTATTGATAGTGGAAGTTTGAGGTGGACTGCGGTCCCGTGGTTTTTCCCACATTGAGTTTTCCACGTTAAAAAGATTTGGTCTCACTATGTGATCGATTTATTGCTCTATTGTTTATGTTGTACTGATTGATATTAGCATTTTGATATCAAGTTGGTATTTTGATGAGGAACCTATTTTGATACACAAAGAGGGAAAAGAATTATTCCGCATTAACAGGTTTCTTCCCAACAAGTGGTATCAGGTTGTTTGGTGCTAGTTTTCTTGTGTGATTGAAATGGAGTTAGATGGTATGATTAAATTGAACTCATCAAATTATTCCACTTGGAGGCGTCTGATGGAAGATTTGCTCTATTGCAAAGATTTATATAAGCCTATCAAGGTTAAAGATAAACCTTCTACTATGGACGATGAAGAATGAGAAGTTCAACATAAAAAAGCTATTACCTATATTAGAAGATGGATGGATATAAACTTGCATGAGCGTATTTCAGATGAAATCAGAGCTGATGTTGTTCGGCAAAGGTTAAAAAATCTCTTTGCGAAAAAGATAATGGGAAATAGAATTTCTCTCCTCAGAAGGCTTGTAAATTTGAAGTATAAAGATGGTGGTAACATTGTTGAGCACATAAGCCTATTTCAGAGTCTTGCAAACAAGTTGGTTGCTATGAAAATAAATATAGATGATGAGATGCAGGGATTATTACTTCTCAGCTCTTTACCAGAAAGTTGGGAAACGTATGTTGTGACTATTTGTAACTCCACGCCAGAGGGGACTCTAACCATAGATATGGTTAAAGACAGTTTGCTAAATGAAGATGCCAGAAGGAAAGAACAGGGTGAATCTTCTTCTGGTGCATTTGTTACTGAAAAACAAGAAAGACGTGGAAGAAGTCATAGTAGAAATCCACATGGTTATAGAGGAAGATCTAAGTCTAGAAGAGATATCAAATGTTTTCACTGTAATAGGCCAGGTCACATGAAGAAAGAGTGTAGATTTTGGAAGCGAGAACAGAATGAAATGAAGAAAAATGAGAAAGAGACCAATACAATTGCTGCTGAAGGTAATATCACTATTGTCTGTGATGAAGGTTGTGTTAGCCTTGTAGCTCAGGACAGTAATTGGGTAATTGACTCCGGTGCTTCATTTCATGTTACTTTTCATGGTGATTTCTTTAGATCTTATAGTGCTGGTGATTTTGGTAATGTCAGAATGGGAAACAGTGGTACATCTAAGATTGTGGGTATTGGAGATATTTGCTTGGAGACCAGTATTGGGAGCAAATTGATACTCAAAGATGTAAGGCATGTTCCAGATATTCGTCTTAACTTGATATCTACAGGTAGACTTGATGATGAGGGCTTTGCACATTATTTTGGTGAAAGTAAATGGAAACTCACTAAAGGTTCTCTAATTGTGGCAAAAGGAAAGAAGATTAACTCTTTTTATGTCATGGAAGCTAAGCTACACAAAGGAGAGATTAATGCAATTTGGAAAGGTGAAAGTATAGATCTTTGGCATAAGAGGCTTGGACATATCAGCGAGAAGGGACTTCAAACCCTTGCTAGAAAGCAGTTCTTACCAGAGTTGCAAGGTACATCTCTTAAATCTTGTGATCATTGCTTAGCTGGAAAAACACATAGAGTTGCATTTCAGACATATCCATCATCTAGAAGATCTGATGTTATTGATTTAGTTCATACTGATATTTGTACTATGCAAACTAGAACTCTTGGAGGTGCCCTTTATTTTGTTACTTTTATTGATGACCATTCTAGAAAAGTGTGGGCTTTTGCTTTGAAATCTAAAGACCAGGTACTCGATGCTTTTAAGGAGTTTCATGTCAATGTTGAAAGAGAAATTGGTAGAAAGCTAAAGTGTGTTCGATCAGATAATGGTGGCGAGTACATGGGTCCTTTTGAGAATTATTGCAGGTTCCATGGTATCAGGTTTGAGAAAACAGTTCCTAAAACTCCTCAGTAGAACGGTGTGGCAGAAAGGATGAACAGAACCATTGAAGAAAGGATTAGGTGTATGCTTTCCCACGCCAAGTTACCAAAGTCATTTTGGGGGGAGGCTATGAGAACTACAGTTGACCTGATAAATCTTTCTCCATTAGTTCCTCTGCAAGGTGATGTTCCAGAGAGAGTATGGAGAGGAAAAGATATATCTTATAATCATTTGAGAGTCTTTGGGTGTAAAGCATTTGTTCATATTCCCAAACATGAGAGGTCCAAGCTTGATAATAAGGAAAAAGCATGTATCTTCTTGGGATATGGTCATGAAGAGTTTGGGTACAGATTATGGGATCCAGTGAACAAGAAGATTATTAGAAGCAAAGATGTTGTGTTTCTTGAAGACCAATTGTTTGATGATGGTGATAATGTTGAGAAGCCAGAAACCTCTGTTTATATTCCTTGGAGTTTGGGTCCAGTTCCTTCACCTGTAGTTTATGATGATCATGGGGGAGATGAACAAGAAGATTGTGGTGAGAATACTAGTGATGATACACCTACAGTTGATGATACTGAACCAACTGAACAGGCACCTCCACCACTAGTTGAGATTCCATTGAGAAGATCCACTAGAGAGCGACAACCCTCTACCAGATATCCTCCACATGAGTATGTTATGCTTACTGACGGGGGAGAGTCAGAAACTTACCAAGAAGCTATTTTACATGAGAATAAGAGTGAGTGGGTTAAAGCCATGCAAGAAGAGATGAGATCCTTGCTTGAGAACCACACCTATGACTTGGTAAAGCTGCCGAAAGATAAGAAAGCTCTCAAGAATAAGTGAGTTTATAAATTGAAGACTGAAAATAATAGCTCACAACAAAGATACAAGGCACGACTAGTTGTGAAAGGATTCAGTCAGAAGAAAAGTATTGACTTTGAAGAAATATTTTCTCCGGTTGTGAAAATGTCCTCTATCCGAGTTGTTCTTGGTTTGGCTGCCCGCTTGAATTTAGAAGTTGAGCAACTTGATGTAAAAACAGCATTTCTTCATGGTGACTTAGAAGAAGAAATTTACATGGAGCAACCAGAAGGTTTCAAAGTCAAGGGAAAAGAAAATCTGGTATGTAAGCTTAGGAAAAGCTTATATGGACTCAAACAGGCACCTAGACAGTAGTACAAGAAGTTTGATTCCTTTATGATGAGCCAAGGGTATGATAGAACCACATCTGATCATTGTGTGTTTATGAAGAAATTTTTAGATGATGATTTTATTATTTTACTGCTATATGTTGATGATATGCTGATTGTTGGCTATGATGTTGGAAAAATTGGAAAGCTTAAAAGAGAGCTAAGTAAGTCTTTTGCCATGAAAGACTTAGGATCGGTGAAACAAATACTTGGCATGAAGATTCTTCGTGATAGGAAGAAAATGAAGATTTGACTATCTCAGGAGACTTACATTGAAAAGGTTCTTGAAAGATTCAACATGAGTAAAGCCAAAGCAGTTTGTTCTCCACTTGCAGGTCATTTCAAGCTTAGTTCAAAATAATATCCTACAAGTGAGAAAGAAAAAGAAGAAATATCCAGAGTGCCTTACTCATCTGCAGTAGGCAGTTTGATGTATGCTATGGTTTGTACTATGCCAGATATAGCTCATGCAGTTGGAGTTGTTAGTCGATTTCTCTCAAATCCTGGAAAGGAACATTGGACAGCAGTGAAATGGATATTAAGATATCTAAGAGGTACTTCCAGGTTGTGTTTATGTTTTGGTGATGATGAACATGTGTTAGAAGGGTACACATATGCAGACATGGCAGGTGATACTGATTCTAGGAAGTCCACTTCAGGACTCTTGATGACATTTGCAGGAGGAGCAGTCTCTTGGCAGTCTAAGTTACAGAAGTGTGTTGCTCTATCAACCACAGAAGCAGAATGCATAGCAGTTACTGAAGCCTGCAAGGAAGCTTGAAACAGGAAGGATGAAAAAGTTTCTACAGGAATTGGGCTTGAAACAGGAAGGATATACTGTTTACTATGATAGTCAGAGCGCTATTCACCTCTCCAAGAATTCAACATACCATTCTAGATCCAAGCATATTGATGTGAGATATCACTGGATTCGTGATGTGCTTGAGATGAAAGAATTACAGTTGGAAAAGGTGCATACCAATGATAATGGTTCAGATATGTTGACAAAGTCTTTGCCTAAGGAGAAGCTTGAAGCATGTAGGCGAAGAGCGGGCTTGGTACAACCCACCATATGAGCTAGAGGGGGAGAATTGTTGGGTCCAGCCCATATGTGGACTTAGACAATTGGGACCTATTGAGCCCAAATCAGTAATTAAGGGAGAAAGGGTAAAATTGGGCAGATTGCAGTGTGTGGGTGCGCACAGTGAGCGTGCAGCGTGCGGCGTGCAGAGAAAAGAGGTGAGAGAAATAGAGAGAGAAAGATTAGGTTTCTGAGTTTTCTACTTGACGATCGGTGGCCAAACGTTGTTAGTTTCGGCCCAAATTTTATGTGGAGAATCCTTGCAGTAAACTCTACAATCCTAACGGTGTTGATCTGCAGTTTACCCTCTCTAAGGTATTTTCCTACGATATCCACTCCGTGAGATCTATAATTTTTTTTGAGGAGATCCT
Organism: Musa acuminata AAA Group; assembly: GCF_036884655.1. Classification (NCBI taxonomy): domain Eukaryota; kingdom Viridiplantae; phylum Streptophyta; class Magnoliopsida; order Zingiberales; family Musaceae; genus Musa; species Musa acuminata. Next base: position 38,233,212 of record NC_088346.1, on the reverse strand, counting down.
GATGAAGATATGCTATTCTTGAGCCAAGATCTATGATCTTGATGTTATTCTGATCCTCTAGTTATTCTAGAGAAGACATACCATAAACCTGTTATCATTATTATTGATAGTGGAAGTTTGAGGTGGACTGTGGTCCCGTGGTTTTTCCCAGTCTCACTGTGTGATTGATTTATTGCTCTATTGTTTATGTTGTGCTGATTGAAATTAACATTTTGATATCAAGTTGGTATTTTGATGATGAACCTATTTTGATACAAAGAGGGAAAAGAATTATTCTGCAGGTTTCTTCCCAACAGTACGAACCAAGCAGATATTGTGCTGGAGCTTCCACTGTGTATATAGTTAACCACAAGGATGAGAGTTTTTCTCGGAGCAATCAATCATCGCAGTGATCAGCATGCAGTGGTCTCTTGTGTTGTCCTTCTCAGGGTGTATTTATTACTAAGCAGCCTTTGAGAATATTTAAGTGACATTTGGTACAAACATAGGTGATGCGATAAGAAGGTATTCTAATGTTACAAGTGCTGAATCATTGTAGCATAGATTTTATCTGGTCAAAAGGAAAGAAGTAATTTCCTTGATTGCTGTTTACCTTTATCTTGTTTTGAGGGAAACTTGTACTCTATTTAGTTGACTGCATAGAAAAATAATACATGGTTGCCAACTAGATGTGGATCGTGATTGTTTCAACTTTGAAAAGATTTTTCAGCCGCATTTTATTACCACAATTTCAACTGTGTTCATAGCATGATTAATGACATCTATTTATTTGGTTATAGCAGTGAAATTATTAATACCTCCACAGAGGAATCCACATGTTCTGGGTTTTACTTTTTCATCCATCATTTGTTTGTTCAGTACAAGAGATGAGCAAAAAGTATAAGGTTTCAGTCTCTTTGTTTTGGGACAAAGATTAAGATCACAGAGGTCTCAGACTCTGCACACACACACCTTGTATACATCTTTTACTAGATCTACTTGCTGCAGAATTGGCTTCACAGAGCACATCTAAGACAGCAGCAACGGCAGGTTTTCGTCGCCATCGGCATCGAACAGACTACAATGTTCATTCTTCTTTGCCCACAAGACAATGTAGAGTCCTGCAAACATGAGGACCATTCCTGCTAGACTGCGCAAGGACAGGTTCTTCGATTAGTTTTCACTGTTCATAGTGTTGATGAATGCAGGACGTTAGCAATTGGAAGTAAATATCAGATCTAAATTGAATCACCCATGCAGTGTTTTGCAGGAACTATGTTTTCATCCATCAGGCATCAATAAATTGCTATGTTTTCAGTGTATGTTTAGGAGAGCCATAGATTAAGGTTCATAAGATCTCAAGCTCTTTCCTAATCACAAAACCTGAACCGATATCGAACATTAATCAGTCAGTACCTTCCAAGGGTAATGATCTGTCTTAAGAGAATGGCTGAAAGAACAACAGTGGTGACCGTTTGGATGGGGCTGAAGATGGCAACAAGAACTGGACCCTTCTTGATGATACACCATGTCTGAAATGTAATGCCTACGGCCGCCACTACTCCACTCTGCATGTCACAAGAAATAAGAACTGATCAAGCAGCTGCAGAGATGAGTTAGGATATAGTGTAGAGAATGGCACAGCACCAGACTGGCAACTCCAGCAATGCTTGCGATGCTTAGGGTAGAAGAACCAGCATTGATCTTTCCTTCAGTCAGGAATTGCAGCAGTGCAGTGAGAAGGGAGCCCATCAAAGAAGTTATCACAACCAAAGATGTTGGTGCTGGGAATTCAAGCGTTGTTGCAGCCTGCAACAACATACACTTTTGTTATGCCTCAATCAAGCATGAACTCATTGCCTGTTCAACATATTGGCAGAATTGATTCCATTTAGTTTTCCTTGTCATATAGGTTGCTATGAACAGTGACCATCCCATCAATTGTTGTTCATTAGACAGATCGAACCGGGCAATTTACTTGTTTGGAAAAGATTGAACAAGAAACCTAAGCAGCTAAAAACATTACTGAATGTTGAAGATTAAGATGTTACTGAACAAGTACCTGCAAAACAGTGGTGCAAGACTGGCTGATAGCCCCTGCTAAAAGACACAAGCAGCCTACTATCCAGTCATTGTAGATGGCTTTATCCAATGTCAAGGGCTTGGCCAAGGCAGCTGACAGATTAATGGTTGAACTTGGTGACTCAGATGGGCTCTGCAAGAAGCACATTGCCATGGTCCCAGTCAAGCACACCAAGGTTCCCATGACCTTGGCTCTACTGTACCAGCAACTTGCAACAAACTTCTCAAACCTGCAAATGCATGCATTGCCTGTCACCTCCAGCTTTTCTTCTCATGCTGTTAGTGTGTTAATTAAGTCTCAAATATCATAAAACATTTGACAGGTTTGATTCAACTTCTTGTCAAGGATACTGGAATGCATTCTACATGTCCAGTCCAACTATCTTAGAGTCATGCACTCATGCTTGCTTGATGTGGATGTTAGATTAATTAGTTTTATCTAATTAAATAAAATATATTATAAATCTGATTAAAATTTGATAGTGATTATTGATTAATAAAAAAAAGTTCAATTATAATAGAATTCCTCAAGAGATTATCTTGATGGGAGAGACTCTCTTAATTATCATCCTAAATCATATACTTGAAAGGATGATACATTAATCTTTGATATTACATATATTCTCAATATCCATTGTAAGCTATCGCTCATAGCAATCCTACGAAGGATAGGAAAAGAAGAGAATACGAGTCTAATTGTCTTTACAAATGGATATTATTGTGATTTTTGGATTCGATGACGATGTGCCTACAATCATATAAATGCTTTTTGGATGACATCGAAAGATATATATCGTAAATATAATCTATCGTTATTTGATTTCAGTTTTTGACACTAAATTTTTTTACATAATAGTAGTATAATTATGATTTATGCTTAAAAATATTTATTAGCATCATTTATTAGAAAATGTATTATTCGATTTTGATTTATGATACTTGAACAATCCATGTGTATTGTATATCTTTTTTTCTATTTAGTCCATCCCATCACCTGTTTGCAAGCGATTCGAGATTCCTTATATTTGATTGATGGACCACTGTCATTAGCTTGTTGAGAGCCGTGGCCTTCGATGGTCATTAGCTCATGGGGTGTGGTAGCCCTGCGGTGGCTACATAACACCACTATGTGCAACAATTGTAATAGCACCATTGCTTGTGGTGGGTGCGGTGACTATAGTAGCATTGTTGCTTGTGGTGGTTGCATCAATTGAGCCATTACTATCTACGGTGACAGTGGCAGCATATGTTGGCCACTATCAACGTCAACTAGAAACCAAAGGCCAATAGTTGTGTTAGGTAGAAGCATGTGTACTACTACACATAAGCATGATAGCACAACACCGCACGACAATTGGAGAGGTCATCAATCGACAATAGAAGTATTATCGTTGTTGTAGGTGATAGTAGGCAGTGCGTAGGCAATGATCGTGCACCACAACAACTGCATGCCTTGCGCAACGATCACGGGAATTAAGGTTTTAATTTTAAAATTATAACTTTACCCTTATAAATCTTTTTAATTCTAATTTATATCCTTTTAATCATTTTTCCCTTTAGAAACTATATAATTCTATTATATATCCTAACAAAATTATAGTTTTATTCCTTAGAATTAAAATTTTCTAACTTGTGTTATCAATTATAAAATTAACTAATATAATTTATTTTTAATCAAATATTTTGATTGGACTTGATCATGATTGTATTTTGATTGGTTGATTGGATTTATATTCAATCAATCAAGTCTTAATGGGGAAAGTTAAATTTAATTATTTTTTTACTTTGATCAATTTTAGTTTTTGACTTGCTTAGTTAGAATAATGTTTATCCCAATTCTAGGCCTGCCTAATTAAATAGGATTACTTGGTCTAATTTAAGATTCCATATGAAATTTAAAAAATATATAAAATTATAATTTTCTTTTATAGTTTTCTCATATGACATATTTTTGCATGTGATAATTAAACTCCAATTATTATTTAGTTATTTACTTGTATATCTTTAAGATTATGAAATAAGATTTATCTTTCACATAAATACATAATTTATATTTTATTATGATTACAATTGTTACATGAGTTTTTTGGTTTATGTTGATTAATATTCAATAATTATCATGATTATTAGTTTATTATTATTAAACTATTTCGATGTAAATTAGATTAAATGATACTTAAAGAATATTATTTGTAACTTATATCTCTAAGTTTTATTTGATTGGTAGCTACTAAAATAACCTAAGAGGTAAGCTTTTGAGATATAAATTATAATAAATATTTTATCATTTATATGATATTTATATTTTTTATTACTAAATTAAACCTATAGTCGCTAAAGTGGTATAGACTAATAACTTATAAAATTATATTAAAGAATGTATCCTAAATGACATTAAGAAAATAATATTAATAATGACACACATAATTAGAAATTTTAGATAATCTCAAAGAAAAATTTAATTCGAATAATTATGTGATGTGGTAGAATAATATTATTTTAGATATTATTATAGTTTAGAATTATATATCCAAAAGTAACAATACTATTCTATAAAGATGGTATCCGTTCTCCATAAATAAATTTAAATAAACACTATATATGTCAATATTTTACTTAGAAGTGAAATATGAATAATATCAATAGTTAATTGGAAACTCAAAGTATTAATGTTATTTTATATTTTGTAGTGGTACTTCCTTCCATACACTCTCATGCTTCTAATGTCACTGTACTATTTGGTTTAACTTATTCAGAATGATTAGAGAATGTGTAGTTCAGCATATTAAATCTTAATCTAACATTACTTGTTAAAAGTCTCGTAGGCTTGATTAACGAAAGTACCGTTAGATAAACTAATGAAATAAATGCTTAAGAAAGATATAATAGACTTACTATAATGTTTATTACAAATATTATAAAAACTTCATCACCATTTACAATTAGTGTAAATGAATATTAAAGGGCTATCGAAGACAAATTTAAATCAATTGATAAATTATTAATTGACACTCTTTATATAACTAATAAAGCTATGAAACTTAAAGCATTAGACATGAGTCTTTCATCGTATAATTCATTCTTCATTCTTTTCCTTCTTATTTTGGCCCATTCATAATTTAATATATTATAAATAAGGATAAGTGAGACTTGAATGAGCTAACTAGAATATATGTTCAGAAAAAATTAAGATTAAGATAAAAAAATCTTATAATAAATAGACTACAACTCAAGGAGCTAGTAATAAGAAAAAAAAAATTAAAACATCATCCATTAAATAAATTTATCGGGTCTGAAAATGTTAAGTAGACTAATGAAATATATTAATTATAAGACTTAGTTTAAAAAATATATATAAACTCAACCTTTGTATGTTTCGAATAAAAAATTATAAAAATTTCTTCTAATACTTGGTAGATTGATTATAGTACTTCAACTTATGTTAACAATAATATGGAGAGATTTTTGTCAACCCAAAAATAAAAAAAATATGAAAGATTCAACGAATTGTCTCAAAGTAAAAGTTAGGATATTATCTTTTTTTTAATAGTAAACTCAATATATTTTTTGATTTAATAAAAGTTAATTATAGAATTTTATCTGATAGTTTATATAGAATTAATTTAAACCTTGAGTTTGTAAAGATATTAGTGATCCTATAATTAAATGTTGAATTGAAACATAGTTTTAATAATGAAATATCTTATATATTATGATATACACGTTTGAGGCATCTCTCAAAAGATCTAGACTTCATTGATTTTGATGTTTGCATATATTATATTAAGGGAAAGAAAACTAACCATACAAAAAAAAATCCTAATATTTGTGGACCACTCTATATTCCTTATTTCAGTTAAGATATTTCATATATTTATAGATGACTTATCTAGATATGAGCTATTTGTTTATATTAAGTTAATGTGGGGTGAAGATGTTATGATAGCTATGTATATCTTGAATGATTCTTAATAAGTTGGTTCCATCAACTCCATTTAAGTTATGGATAAGTAGGAAACCCAATCTAAGATATCTTATATTTCAGGTTGTTCTAAAGAGATAAGAATCTTCAATTCATATGAAAAGAAATTGAATCTAAGAATTATTTTTGAATATTTTATTGGTTATTCAAAAAAAGTCCAAATGATACATATTTTATACTATGATTATAGTACGAGGATAATAAAATTTAGTAATGTAAGATTCATATAGAATGATGAAATTAATGAGAGTGAAAAATCTCAAATGATCAATTTTGATATCAAGGAGATACAAGTTGATACTAGTTTATTATTTCCTATTTAAGAGATTGTTATTTCTAAAACTAATGAAAGAATTGATGTGGGTGAATAACAAAATAATATTGATAAAATCTCACGTAATGTTGATGTTTAATGATCTTATATAACCACAACCGAAAGTTTTGAGAAGCTGTTAAAAGAAAAAAAGACATACCAATTTTTATGATTGTGTGGTATATGTAATAGAATTAGATTATAACATATGAATAAAAAGAAACCCCTTATTATTTTTACAAGTCATGAAAAGCAAAAATTCTGAAAAATGGTGTAATGTGATGAAGGATACATTAAAATTGATGGACTAGAATGATATTTGAGAACTCATTAAATGACCCAATAATTATAAAAGATTAGATTACAAATGAGTTTGTAAGATAAATTATAACTAAAGGGGTAATATTAAATAATATAAAACTAGACTCGTGATCAAAAGTTTTTCTTAGAAAGAAGACATCAACTATAACGAGATGTTTTCTTTAGTTTCTAAAAAGAACTTGTTCAGAATCGTCATAACATTAGTAGCTCGTTATGATCTTAAGTTACATTATATGGATGTAAAAATAATATTTCTGAATGGGAATCTAGATGAAAAATCTATATAAAACCAATGTATGAGGTTTCGAATAATATCGCCTATACCGGTCTATTAGCTGACTGATACACAGATCGCTCGTTACTAGACGGTATATATATATATATATATATATATATATATATATATATATATATATATACTGAGTAGTATACCGAATGGTATACTGTATTATACCGTACCGAGCGAATATCAAAACATCGGTACAATATGATATTTCAAACCTTATATAAAATAACTCGAAGGATTCAGAAAAAAGGAAAATGAAAGATGAGCTTATAAAGTTAGGAAATCTATTTATAACCTTAAACAAGCTTTTAGATAATAATATATAAAGTTTAATGATATTATTACTTCTTTTGTACTTCAAAAAAATACTATTGATTAGTGATATCTGAAAGTGACTAAGAACAAGTTTATTATATTAGTCTTATATATGGTTAATATTTTATTTGCCAATAGTGATATTAGTTTATTGCATGAAACCAGGATATTTTTCATTAAAAATTTTAAGATGGTTAGTATGAATAAGACAACTTATGTTATTGGTATTAAGATATTTAGGAATAAATTCCTATAACTATCTCAGAAAAGATATACTGATTGAGTTTTTGAGAGATTTAGTACACCTATTACTAGAGGTGAAAGATTAATCAAAACCAATACCCTAAAAATAACATAATAGAATCAAATGAAAGATATTCCTTATGTATGCATACTTGAAAGTCTATTATATACTCAAACTCGTATGAGACCAAAAATCAATTTTGTAGTTGGAATATTGGATAGATAATAAAGTAACTTAGGAATGGAACATTAGAAAGCTACAAAGAGATATCTAGGAGGATGAAATATTATATACTCATGTACAAAAGATTAGATCAATTTGAAGTGACAGGATATTTAAATGTTGATTTTACATATTGTCTCGACAATAAAAAGTTCACTTCATGATTTATATTCATATTAGCTAGAGGGATAATTTCTTGAAAAAGTATAAAATAATTGCTTGTTACATAATCAATAATGAAAGTTAAATTTATGACATATTTTAAGACCATAAATCAAACTTTAGGATTATGAAATTTTATCTCAAGATTTAGTGTGGTTGACTCAATTATTAGACCGTTGAAGATATTTTATGATAATACCACAATAGTGTTTTTTTTAAAATGATAAGTACTTTAGAAGTTTTAAGTATATCGAGATAAAATACTTAGTAATTAGATAAAGAATTTAAAAATAATAAGTGTCAATTGAGAACATGAGCACCACCTTAATAATTATTCATCAATTTACTAAAACTTTAAAGTATAAAATATTTAAAGAATATATTCTTAGAATGAGATTCATGAGTAAGCTATAAAAGATATAGTGATCATATTTAGGTAAATACTATTATTGATATTTTTATTATTTATTTAAAGTTATTTATTTTTACTGTCCTATTTATATTTATGTTTATACATATTATAGTTGAATATAATAACAAGATTAATTATAATGATTACACACAAAGGTCATTATGAATTATATTAGGAAAGATAAAATACAAGGAATGAAGTATGATATTGATGATAAAAAACTGTTATTACTCGTATTAGTAATTGGACTTAATGTAGTATTATTGTGCTTATTTGGTTTATTGGCTTGTCTTAAAATTCATGATCATATATAAAATACTTTTTAAAATTTTTAATTAGATAAAATTATTTTTAAATAAGATTTTATTTTATTTATTTTGATTTTAATTTTTTTATATCTTAATAATTAATGGATTAAGTGAGAGAATATTAGATTATGTGATTCTATCTAATTAGGTAAAATATATTATAGATCTGATTGGATTGTAATGATAATTATCGATTAATAGAAAAGAGATTTAATTATAGTAGGATCTATAATTATTATTTTAGATCATCATTTTTTATCTATAAAAAGATAAGACGATAATACCTTAATTATTAAGATTATAGATATTTTTAACATCTCTTAGTCCCTAATTCATCACTTATTATAATCTTGTCAAAGATAAAAAAAATGAGGAAATGTTAAGTCTAATTCTTATTGTAAATCTACGTCAAAGAACAGTAAGAACCTGAGGCATGCTGCAATGATGAAGATGAGGCCAGGAGTCAGGTTAGGCATTGCAGAGGCAACATCCGGAGAAGCTTTCTTGATGCCCACCAAGTTAAGAGCTTGACATAAGGTTGCCCTGATGAGTTGCAGAAGAATCGCTACAAATCAAAAGGTCTGTTTTTTTATTTTTTTTGCTCATTCTTTCTACCCACCGTAGAATACAAGTACTTCCAAGAGAGACCAATACAGAACAAATGAGAAGGAAGAACCATACAATTTTATAATGAGGAAAACAAGAAAGGATAATCCATAATTTCAATTTTATCTATAAAAGAAGCTAAACGATTCTTTGTTAGATTAATATATTAGAAGCTGATTGATAAAAGAAAAGTTAGTGATTTCTATATCAAGAACACTTCAATTCACTGCTGATCATATTATAATTTATGTAGGCCAATAGATATAATAATGATAACTCGAATCCTCTATATTTCCGTGTTTAACAAGTGATGCCAAGTAAAATGGAGATTATAGAGATAAATCTTGGCAAAGAAAACTTACCCTCCGAAGGCAATCAGAAAAAATTGAGATAGCAGAGCGGCACTCAATTTGGCCGGCCATTTCGTCCTGCATATATGCATCAACTAATTAGGTTTCATTTGGATGAAAGAAGATAAAGTGAAAAAAAAAATGATATGACAATAATTTTTTTTTTTAATTACAATTAGATACTCTTTAATTTAACTAATAATATCGATCCTTATGATATTATAATAAATTAATGTTCTTATAAAAAACGGAATATCGATCTTGATTCATCCAAGTGGAATTTGACTCCAAACGGAGATTAGCGATAGGAATTGTACTCCTCATCGGAGAATTGGGACTGTAATTAACAACATACGATGGCTGTTTATGTTACTGTGTCGCCCATTGGGTCGCAAATTTTGGTAGGATGAATGGTGAGAAGTATTTTGATGAGGAGAGGGTGACTTTTATACCTTTCATGCTTCCGGTTAAATAGATATTTTTATTTTTGAAAAAAATATTATTATGGAAAAGGAAAAGAAATATAATTTTTATTTATTTATTTATTTTTGAAAACAAAATATTTTTATAAAAAAAAATAAAAAGAAAAGAAATATTGCCGACATACATACTTGTCGCAAACTACGGCGAAGGGGAAGAGGATGACACCGGTGACGAAGTTTCCCAAGATGGTGAGGAACAGCGGGTTGACGCCGGCGGCGAAGACGCCGTTCAAGAGCACCGTGTAGACGCCAAACATGATTTGCACTCCAAGGTTACCGGAGATGATGACGAATTCCTCCATGAATCCACCGCTGGAGGAGACCACGTCTCTTTATATATTATATACTAATAATTTCTTATGAAATGAGAACAAATCAATTCTTCGTCAAATAAAACCTTATGAATTATCATGAACAATAACAATCCTTATTCTACGAACAAAATCATGCAATAACAATTAATATAGTGCATGCTTTTTAATAGAAAATTAATAAATATTATTCTACGGGATGAGTTCTATATTCATGGATGGATGATAGAAGAAATTTATATCGTACTTTCCATATCGGATGGAGTGATATTTTGAACACGTTTCTTTAATAATAAACAAAAAACCTTAATTGACTTAAAATTCTTTAATAATAAACAAAAAACCTTAATTGACTTAAAAACCTTAATTGACTTAAAATTCTAGTTAAAACTAATTGACTTCATTTCTATCCATCGGATGTTGTGTCACTGAGATTACTGCTCCGAATCATGCTATGTATAGAGTATAATTTTGACACGAGTATAATTCAAAGTCAAACTTGAGCTACGTACAATAGACCCCTTTATTCAATTGACATACATAATCTAATTCAATATAAGACTTGAAATTTCTTCATATGTGACATAAAATAATTAAATTAACAATAATAAATAATCTAATTTAACAAAAGGAAACATGCACTTTATAAAATTCGATCAATTAGTAGCATGCTTCAAGATAATTAAACCAATCTTAAGGAATAATCTGATTTATAACGAGACTCAATTAATAATTGAAATGCTTCAAAATAATTTACTTCGGATTTATGATTAACTCATAAACCTCATGAAATTCATTACTTACTGATTACTAATCATAATTTAAGGTTTAAATTAATAAAATGACATCGTGATTTTTAAAATATGATATTATTTTAATATCTAAATTTTCAAGAAAACTAAAACAGGCAAATGTAAACCAAAATTTTCAACTAAAAAAAAAGAAAAAGAGAGAGACTACCTATCTCTCGTCAAGGCAAAGGTCTCCCTTTTATCTACTTTGTTATCGTTGTCAAGGAAAGTAACAATATTTTCTTATTTATGGAGAGGAAGGAGGGCTCCCCTTAATGAAAGTTAGAATATTTTTGTCTTTATGAAGTAGCTTAAGTAGCCAACAAAATTAAATTAGTAAATTTTAATGATTTATTATTTTTAATTATGTTATATAATTAAAAAAGTTTATTAATTTAAATAAGGTTAAATTTAATAGGTAATTTATTCAAAAATTTAAAAATATGATTTTATCATATATCGCCCATATATTTGGTTTCACCCGACGGTATCCTTTTTTTTAGATCTCAATAATGTCATTGAATCAAGTTATTTCAAGCCACATATCAGTCCCATTTAGGTGATTCAGATCATATTACTTTAGATCGGGTTGAGTTTGGTCACAAACGATTAGGTTGGACTTTGTTCGATCTACGAAAATGTAATCAAGATATTTTTTTCAAACCAATTCAGAACTCTATAAAACCACAACTTTATCAATATAAGATATTTAATATTATGCTGTTTAATTTTTATGATTTAGGATGAATAAATTTTTAAAGAGGATACTTTTGGGTTGAATTGGTGATCGAATGCAACCCATTGAATTTTCATCAAATCTATCCAAATTTCTCCAAAACTATGATGAGATGATAATATGTTTAGTATCTTTTTCTTATTTTTCTTATGAATTTATATTAATTAATTTTTAAATAATATTTTTAAGTTGAATTTATTATGGAGTATAACTCAAGTGTAACTCTTTAAATTTTCACTGAACCTATCAAATATTCTCCTAAGCTACTAGGGTGAGATGCTGATATTTTTATTATCATTTTTTTTATTTTTATATAAATTTAGAATGATTAATTTTTAAAATATAATATTTTTATATTGAATCTGTAATCGAGTGTAACTCTTTGAATTTTTACCAAATGTATCGAAACTTTTTCGAAACTACTTGAGTGAGATACTAATATATTTATTATTATTATTATTATTTTATATAAATTTAGGGTGATTAATTTATAAAATAGAGTATTTTTGTATTAAATGTATGACCTCATGAATTTTTATTGATGATTGTTAGGATTGATTAATGGAAAATATCAAAAAGTTTTATTTACTCTCCTTTATTCTTTTTTCTATTTTCTCTTCCTCCCTTTATTTTTTTTTTCTTTTCCTTTACGTCATTTTCAATATGTTATTTTATGTTTTAACCAACTGGTCATTAAAGACTTAACACATTCACTTACTTGAGAATTTTCCCTATAAAGCTTTATTTTCTTCTTCTCAAAGATCTTTTTCACATTTCCTTTCTATTTTTTCTTCCATTCCATAGCTTGAACCGAAAGAAATCCTATCTATCATCCTTTCATGCTATGCAATTCCAGAATTTTCTCTTCTTTCAAAATTTTATATTTATTTAAATATTATTAATTTATGTTCTAACAAAAACTCTAAAACATATGATGATTTAACTGAAATCACTGATAACACTCATATATTTTCATTTTTTGCTTCTTAGTATACTACTAACATTTGGAACAACACTAGACCTATCTCCCCTTGATTGGCATTCTTGTCATTTAAGGTTTTGGGTCAAATTGTACTGTGGGTTTTGGAATCAACTTAAAGAACTGATTCTTAAGGCCTTTTCTAACTTTTAAAATGATGGTTACATTGTGCCCAGTTGGGGGTAAAACTCATTTTGTGTTCATCCTCAAAAAAGTTAATGCTTCTTTAATCAAATATTACATACCTATTACATTTTATAATGTCATTTACAAAATCTAATCCAAAGTATTAGCCAATAGACTCAAGGACAAGTAAAAACCTTCTTATTAGAATGAACTGCTTATATAGTAGGAAGAAATATGCATGACAAACTTGCTTACTTCATGATCAATTCAAAAGGCAAAACCCCTCTTTTGGTTCTTTGAAAGCTTGATCTAGAAAAGATTTTGACTCGGTGACTTTGGAAGTCATGTACTCTTCAAAAACTAAACTTCCCATCCAGATTCTTAGGATGGATCTATGGGGTAGGTGGGGGTAAGACAAAGGTGACCATCTGCCTATTCATTATTATTCAACGTTTACTCTCTAGTCTTATTGCCTCATGGAAAAATTATCCCTTTCAAAATTAAAGGCATATCCATCTCCCACTTTATGAGCTTGCTTTTAGGACAACCACTAAATCCTGTGTCAGTATTGTCCAAACCCTCGGTTAAAGTGAATCTCACAAAATTTAATATTTTCTTCCCTAAAAACTGCACACCTTTCATTAAACAAATGCTTGGTAATTCTTCGGTGCAAACATAAACAACCTTAAGTCGTGACTTCGGGACCGATGCGACTTGGTTCAGGTCTGGATGATGGGGATCTCCCTGGGACGTTCCTCGAGACTGCTGCGGTGGTCGATTACGGTGGTCCGATCGGGATGGGATCACCATTTCCTCCGAGCAAGAACTCCTCGCCTGCGCGCCCAGTAGGGACCTTCGGCTTCACACCTGCACAAAGGTCGGGTCAGGGTGCTCGGCCCGACCCCTCCGACGATCAAGTCAGTGGATGGTAAAGGGGGTTTCTTTAGCTAAGTTGTCTCCCCTCCGACGATCAAGTCAGATGAAGTGAAGAGGTCTTTTTTGTGTGTTTCCTCCTCCCCTTGCTCCTCTCGGGAGTGGGGTTTTTATAGGGTGACTTGCTATGTCTGTTGTGCCTATTTTGCAGGGAGTAGGATCGTACTCCCAGCCACGTCTAACAACGGTGTTGGCGTGGCATGAAGTATTGGGCCTGAGCAGGACGTTAATGTCCCTCGGCCGTCATTATGGTCCGTTTGACCAGGTGTTGTCGGGTCGATCAAGGCATGAGGCGTCATCTGGGGCAACTGACGTCAGCCCGAGTCTTATTACCATTATTATCCTCATCATATTCCCCCCCGGAAAGAAGCTATACGTCGGTTGTTGTAACGAGAGTTCGAGGCATGGCTTCAGCTTCCAGTATTTGTTCTTGCCGGGCAGCTGCTAGTCCGTAACCAGGGGCGCGGTTCGGATTTAGCAAATAAGGGAGGTTGGGCGTGCGGCGGTGGTCTCGGACAACATGCAGCTTAAGGAGAACGTCTCAGGCGGGCAGGTCTCGGGCGACATGCAGCCGAGGAGCACGATGCAGGCGGGCTGGCCGCACAGGCGTGGCCTAGAGGAGCATGGAGCCAAGGAGCACGACACAAGCGGGCTGGCCGCGCAAGCGTGGTCTCAGGGAGCATGGAGCCGAGGAGCACGACACAGGTGGGCTGGTCGCGTAGGCGTGGTCTCGGGGAGCATGGAGCCGAGGAGCATGACGCAGATGGGCTGGCCGCGCAGGTGTGGTCTCGGGCAACATGCGGCCGAGGAGCATGACCTAGGAAGGCAGGCCGCGCAGGTGTGGTCTCGGGCATCATGCGGTCGAGGAGCACGACGCAGGCGGGCAGGCCGCGCAGGTGTGGTCTCGGGCAACATGCAGCCGATGACCACGGCGCAGATGGCTCCAGTCGACACGTAGGCTGGGCCGCCGATGGGTTTGTTGATTGGGAAATGAGCGGGATGACGGTCTACACCATTCCCGCCAAAGTTCGGACCTAGTGGGCAAGGTCCTGGAAGGCCTCGGTCGCCACGGGCGAAGGGACGCTAGGAGGGCCCTCGGGCGGAAGCAGACCGGGTTCGTTGAACAAACGCCAGTAGCATTCCGAGGTCGTCTGCCCGTGGCCCGTCACGCGAGGGGTGCATGGCCGACGCCCCTGTTAAGAACGATCCCTTAGTTGGGGGTTCGTCGGGGTCAGTCTGAGGATCCCTCGACATTCGGCCCTTCCTCTAGCGCCAAAATGTTGGTGTAAACAACCTTAAGTCGTGGCTTCGGGACCAACGCGACTTGGTTCAGGTTCGGATGACGGGGATCTCCCTGGGACGTTCCTCGAGACTACTGCGGTGGCCGATTACGATGGTCCGATCGGGACGGGGTTGCCGTTTCCTCCGGGTAAGAACTCCTCGCCTGCGCGCCCAGTGGGGACCTTTGGCTTCGCACATGCACAAAGGTCGGGTCAGGGTGCTCGGCCCGATCCCTCTGACGATCAAGTTAGTGGATGATAAAGGGGGTTTCTTTAGCTAAGTTGTCTCCCCTCCGACGATCAAGTCAGATGAAGTGAAGAGGTCTTTTTTGTGTGTGTTTCCTCCTCCCCTTGCTCCTCTCGGGAGAGGGGTTTTTATAGGGTGACTTGCTGTGTCTGTTGTGCCTATTTTGCAGGGAGTAGGATCGTACTCCCGGCCACGTCTAACAACGGTGTTGGCATGGCGTGAAGTATTGGGCCTGAGCAGGATGTTAATGTGCCTCGGCCAGCGTTATGGTTCGTTTGACCAGGTGTTGTCGGGTCGATCAAGGCATGAGGCGTCATCTGGGGCAAATGACGTCAGCCCGAGTCTATTGCCATTATTATCCTCATCATATTCCCCCCGGAAAGAAGCTATGCGTCGGTCGTTGTAACGGGAGTTCGAGGCATGGCTTTAGCTTTTAGTATTTGTTCTTGCCGGGCGACTGCTAGTCCTTTACCAAGGGCGCGGTCCGGATTTAGCAAATAAGGGAGGCTGGGCGTGCGGCGGTGGTCTCGGACAACATGCAGCTTGAGGAGAACGTCTCAGGCGGGCAGGTCTCGGGCGACATGCAGCCGAGGAGCACGATGTAGGCGGGCTGGCCGCACAGGCGTGGTCTAGAGGAGCATGGAGCTGAGGAGCACGACGCAGGCGGGCTGGCCGCGCAGGCGTGGTCTCGGGGAGCATGGAGCCGAGGAGCACGACGCAGGTGGGCTGGTCACGTAGGTGTGGTCTCGGGCAACATGCGGCCGAGGAGCACGACCCAGGCAGGCAGGCCGCGCAGGTGTGGTCTCGGGCATCATGCAGTCGAGGAGCACGACGTAGGTGGGCAGGCCGCGCAGGTGTGGTCTCGGGCAACATGCAGCCGACGACCACGGCACAGATGGCTCTAGTCGACGCGTAGGCTGGGCCGCCGACGGGTTTGTTGATTGGGAAATGAGCGGGATGACGGTCTGCACCATTCCCGCCAAAGTTCGGACCTAGTGGGCAAGGTCCTGGAAGGCCTCGATCGACACAGGCGAAGGGACGCTAGGAGCGCCCTCGGGCCGAAGCAGACCCGGGTCGTTGAACAAACGCCAGTAGCGTTCCGAGGTTGTCTGCCCGTGGCCCGTCACGTGAGGGGTGCACGGCCGACGCCCCTATTAAGAACGATCCCTCGGCTGGGGGTTCGTCGGGGTCAGTTTGAGGATCCCTCGACATTCGGCCCTTCCTTTAGTGCGGCCTCGGGACCGACGCGGCTTGGTTCAGGTTCGGATGATGGGGATCTCCTTGGGACGTTCCTCGAGACTACTGAGGTTGCCGATTACGGTGGTCCGATCGAGACGGGGTCACCGTTTCCTCCGGGCATGAACTACTCACCTGCGCGCCCAGTGGAGACCTTTGGCTTCACACCTGCACAAACGTCGAGTCGGGGTGCTCGGCCCGACCCCTCCGACGATCAAGTCAGTGGATGGTAAAGGGGGTTTCTTTAGCTAAGTTGTCTCCCCTCTGACGATCACGCCAGATGAAGTGAAAAGGTCTTTTTTGTGTGTGTTTCCTCCTCCCCTTGCTCCTCTCGGGAGCGGGGTTTTTATAGGGTGACTTGCTGTGTCTGTTGTGCTTATTTTGCAGGGAGTAGGATCGTACTCCTGGCCACATCTAACAACGGTGTTGGTGTGGCGTGAAGTATTTGTTGAATCTCGTATTTTGATGATGAAACCACTTGATATATGTTTATGATTTAATCTACGTTTTGAGTGACGCAGGATGCTTTGATTAGGATGAGACAATTAAAGAAGGAAAATCATGTTGTGCCGGAGGAACATGTCAGAAGATTGGACGTCGGGTCGGTGGATCGGTCGACGTATCGACAGAAGGCTTCGGGTCGTGGACTCGGGCATCGGGCCAAGAAGAGCGGGTATTGTGCTAAGGATATCGGAGTTGCGGAGTCAACTGGCCGATTGGGCAATAGGCTGCAGGAAAGGACGATGCGCCGAAGAATCAGACGAAGCGTCGAGGGACCAATGACATGTCGGACAACTTGGTTAATTGCTTAGGATTAATTGTCTCGATCGAAGTTTTGTTTTAAGTGTGCAGGATTAACTACGATGGAAGAAAGACATGCAACAGGAGTTGCGCCGGAGTCAAGTCAATGATCACGTTGGGAGTTCGAGAGTTCGACGGAAGTTCGGACAGTCGTCGGAGGTTCTGCGGAAACAGATCCGAGAAGTCCAGGAGCTTGCCAAGCGAAGCTCGTCGGAACTCGCCAAGTGGATCGTTGCAAGTCCAGGAGTTTGCCGGAAGTCCACAGGAGCATCACTGAGGGTTCATCGGATGATCGACGGAAGTTCGCCGGAAACTCGCCGGAAGAAGCGATTGACGCACCGAAGCAAAGCTGCAGAAATTGTCTTAGAATTAATCGTAGTTAGCACATTGATTAAGTTGGAAATGGGAGGTAATCCCATTAGCTTAATCTTGGAGCAATTGGGCCCCTGAAAAACCAAAATTGGGCCGAATGGAGCTACCCATTCGGACCCTGATTGCACCAGGAGGTGCAACCACCCAAGCCAGGAGGTAGCACCGCCTGGGCTAAGTCTCCCAGGGAGACTGGGCGGTGCAACTGCCCCAGCCAGGAGGTGGCACCGCCTGGGCTCAGTCTCCGAGCGAGACTGGGCGGTGCAACCTCCCCTGACAGAGGTAGCACCGCCTGAGCTCGGTCTTCGAGCTCTGGCAGGAGAGGTGCAACCGCCTCAGTCAGGAGGTGGCACCGCCTGGGGCTCAGTCTTCGAGCCAGACTCAGGCGGTGCAACCGCCCCTGACAGAGAGGTGCAACCGCCTGGGCTCAGTCTCCGAGCTCTGCCAGGCGGTGCAACCTCTCCAGTCAGGAGGTGCAACCGCTTGATCCCGAAATTCCGGGATTTGATCGTTTTGAGCTCCAAATTTGAACTGGGTTGGGGCCTATAAATACCCCACCCATTCAGCATAGAAAGCACACAGACCTACACCGAAATCTTGATCTTTTCTGTGATTCTTAGAGCTCAAAATTATTGTTAAGGCCTAAAGTTCTCCTCTCTCTGTTCTTCAAGTTTTGAGTTGTAAAGAGAGGAGAGAAAGGTTCTGTAAGGGTTGTCTCCTGAGCCCGTCAAAAGGAGTGAAACTGTAAAAGGACAGTTGGCCTTCGCCTATTAAAGGAAGGTCTTTAGTTGACGTCGGTGACCTCGTCGGTGGAGGAAGCCAAAAGTGGAGTAGGTCAAGACTGACCGAACCACTCTAAATCTCTGGTTTGCTTTTACTTTGAGCACTTTATCATTACTGCAAACCTCCTACATAGCTACTGCCCTCTGCGCTTTTACGAACGAGTTTCTAAGTTCTGATCTTTCCGAATCTGCATTTAGACGTAAATCGATGTTTTCGTACGATCATTACATTGCATTTTACGTTTACGTTTTGATTCCATTTATAACTGCAAACTGTCTTCTGCACTTTTACGAACGAGTTTCTAAGTTCAGATCTTTTCGAAACTACGTTTAGACGTAAAACTGCGTTTAGACGCAAACTGCGTTTAGATGTAAAACTGCGTTTAGACGTAAACTGCGCAAACTGCGTTTAGACGCAAACTACGTTTAGACGTAAACTACGTTTAGACGTAAAACTGTGTAAACTACGTTTAGACGTAAAACTGCGTTTAGACGTAAACTACATTGAGACGTAAAACTGCATTTAGACGCAAACTGCGTTTAGACGTAAAATTACGTTTAGACGCAAACCGCGTTTAGACGTAAACTGCGCTTAATCTTAAGTAATCTTAGAATCGGCTTTATCGAACGAACGCAGCTTTCGTTTTTAATCGCTGAAAGATTTCCGCTGCACTAATTCACCCCCCCCCCCTCTTAGTGCTCTCGATCCTAACAGTATTGGGCCTGAGCAGAACGTTAATGTGCCTCGGCCGGCATTATGGTCCGTTTGGCCAGGTGTTGTCGGGTCGATCAAGGCATGAGGCGTCATCTGGGGCAACTGACGTCAGCCCGAGTCTTATTGCCATTATTATCCTCATCATATTCCCGCCCCCGGAAAGAAGCTATGCGTCGGTCGTTGTAACGGGAGTTCGAGGCATGGCTTCAGCTTTCAGTATTTGTTCTTGCCGGGCGGCTGCTAGTCCGTTACCAGGGGCGCGGTCCGGATTTAGCAAATAAGGGAGGCTGGGCGTGCTGTAACGGACAAACTTCTAAACAAGATGTTGGATGTAATGCTTATGTCTGTCCGTTGTCTTTTGGCATGTTCATGCCTTGTACAGCAGGTAGAGGGGCGGCCGAAGGCTTATAAGTCCCATTTTAGTTGGGTTGGTGGCCTCTTTAGGCTTGTAAATAAAGGTTGTGTCATGTGGACACGTGCGAGAGCTTTTCGGTCTGTAATGGACCATTTTACCCTTTGTTATGCAACTGTTCAGAGCTTGTAAAGTCTGTTTGTAATTTGCATTGTCTATGAAGTGTTTTTCGGACATGTTTGCTTGTGGATCCCGATTGAGGCGTTCTCTTTAACCCGTTCTCTCTTTTGTTGGTCCTAAGGGACAATGGGAGGCTTCGGGGAGGCTGACCTTTGCGGACGGACACGCGAGGGTGCCGCACGCCTTAGGCAAAACCAGCTAAGGTCGTGACAATATGGTATCAGAGCGGGACAAGCACTCATAGAAACACTTGACATGCAAACGTGGGGGACCTAGCGGGGCTGCGTTGAGGAGGTTAGCACACGCGCGACCGTTTGAGGGAAAACGGGCATGGAGATGTAGGGAAAAGAGTCGCTCAGAGGAGCGGGCATCTAACATTGGCATTTTGAGGAATGGCCAACCCTTCGCGTAAGAGGCACCACGAGAACAGGCAAGCTTGGAAGAATTCGGAGCGCACAAAGGTTGGGATGGCTGAGTTTGAGCTACGGCTCAACGTTGACAACTATACTTGATGGTGCTCTAGGCAAGCGAGGCGCTTGGCAAGAATGAGACCATCCAAGGTGGAATGAGTTGTTCAACGACCAAAAGAGTTATGCAAAGCTCACAGAGGTGAGGGGAATTGCTGACTCGAAGAATTTGGTACTCATGCATGGGCTTGTATACGGACGATGGAATGTTCATGGCCATCCCAAGGCGACCGAGACTCGGCGCCATGGAGCATTGAAACTTTCTCTTCGTCATGTGAAGGATACGTCCGGAGGAGGCTGAAGTGTGCAACGAGTTTAGCATGTTGCTAGGCCTTGAGGGGTGCGGTGGTGGCTGTATTGACGTGGAGGCGCAATCTAGCAAGTGCGTTTGCAAGAGGCAGAACAATGCACAGTTTGTTCAGCAGATCGGAGTAGTCCAAGGGGATGGGGGTCTCCGAAACGAAGAGAGATGTTGCTCCAACGGGACAGTTATCTAGGAGGGATAAGTCTCGGCACTCCAGAGGGAGAATCATGTGAGACGGACTTCACATGTTGAGGAGGAGTACCTCACAAACAACAACTTCATGAAGCTCGATGGACTGAGCAAGCGGCGAGGAGTTGTCGCATGATCTCGCTCGAGAGAATGCATTGGTGGATGCATTGCGAGATCAAGTGGGGGAGCGACCTAAAGCAACTTATGAAGGTACACTTGGAGTCGATGTGGAGATCGGACTCAAGGGAGGGCTGACCCGTGGAATGGTGAGCGCGAGGGCCACCATCGACTCAATGCAAAAACGAGGAGCGGAGCAACTTGGGTGTAACTTGGCGAAGTACCCAAGCCGCATGAAGGGAGCCAGCATAGAAGTTGGAACATGGAGCAGAGGCATAGTGCTTTCCTTAGACAGAGGTCAAGGACATGAACCCTTGCAGAGGCAAGAGTAGGATCATGTCGTTCCATGGGTCCTTCTTTCTGACGGAGCGGACTCATCTTGCATGGTGCCAAAGACGAAGGGAGCTTCGCGGCACATGCACCTTAACTCGGAGAAGCATTTAATGTAGGAACTAAGGCGACTCAATTTGCGGAGGCAAAGTTGGGTTCAGAAGGGCCTTAGCACGGGGCAAGGGGACGCAGAGGCGGGTACTCTTGAAGAATATGTCACAGTGTTGCCATTCAAGTTGCCATGAAGGAAGCAGTGCGCAGCGGAGATTATGCTGGTAGGGGCAGAGGCCCAGGATCCAGACAATGGTGCACAAACTATAGTGAAGTCGGTGGACTTTAGGAGCTACTAGGCGACGGACTGTCCTAGAGCGGTGCTTCATCTAGGTGTGACCCAAGAGTGGGTGGATGAAGGTCGATTGCCAAAGGAACGAACAAATTCGAAAGTGGAGGAGACCTTGCGATGTATTGGCAGAGGCCACACATGGAGGGTTCACAATTCGAGTTTATTCCACAAGGATCAGAATGCAATGGAGATGTCACCAGGAGGCGACATGGTGCAGCGGATCGTGGTGGAACAGTTTGTAGCAATGCGACGCACACGACATTGTCCCGTGAGGGATGAGATCATATGGAGGTATGATCAGGAGCTACTGGGAGCTCCGCTTTGGTGAACAACACGACGGCAAGAAGGGCTATGGATTCAAGGAGTGAAGGCCATGGTACCGCAGAGGCGGGTCTTCCGGGCGTGCACCGAATTTTGCATCGGATGAAAACCTTGGTCATCAGCATATGGGGGCTGGGTTTGTTAGGATCGAGAGCACTAAGAGGGGGGGGGGGTGAATTAGTGCAGCGGAAATCTTACAGCGATTAAAAACCAAAAGCTGCGTTCGTTCAAAAACTATTATGATGCAAAAGCAAATTCTCAGTTTGTATCTAAGTGCAGTTTGCGTTTAAGCGCAGATTGCGTCTAAGCGCAGTTTTGCGTCTAAGCGCAGTTTACGTCTAAACTCAGATTTACGTCTAAACGCAGATTTACGTCTAAACGCAGATTTACGTCTAAACGCAGATTTACGTCTAAACGCAGTTTTACGTCTAAACGCAGATTTACGTCTAAACTCAGATTTATGTCTTAAACTCAGATTTACGTCTAAACGCAGATTTACGTCTAAACGCAGTTTTACGTCTAGACGCAGATTTACGTCTAAACTTTGAAACTTGTTTGTATACTCGCAGAAGGCAGTATGCAGTTGAAATCAAGACGTAAACGTGAACTGAGATCTGATGATTGAGCGAGGAAAGCCGATTTACGTCTGAATGCAGTTTTACGTCTAAATGTTGAAACTCGTTCGTAAAATTGTAGAGGACAGTTTGCAGTTATCAATAGGATCAAAATGTAAGTGTAAACTGCAAAGAAGCTCGTTCGTAAAAGCACGAAAGACAGTTCTGCAGAATCAAACGTAAACGTAAATTGTAATGTATGAAAATACGAATTTACGTCTGAATGCAGATTCGGAAGAACAGCACTTAGAACTTGTTCGTGAAAGCGCAGAGAGCAGTAGTAATGAAGGAGGTTTGCAGTAATGATAAAGTGCTCGAAAATAAACGCAAACCAGAGATTTAGAGTGGTTCGGTCAGCCTTGACCTACTCCACTTTTGGCTTCCTCCACCGACGAGGTTGCCGACGTCAACTAGGGGCCTTCCTTCAATAGGTGAAGGCCAAACTGCCCTTTTACAATTTCTCTCCTTTTGACAGGCTCAGGAGACAACCTTTACAGACCTTTCTCTCCTCACTTTACAACTGAAAACTTGAAGAACAGAAGGAGGAGACTTAAAGGCTTTACAACACTTTTGAGCTCTTAGAATCACAGAAAAGATCAAGATTTCGGTGTGGGTCTGTTTCTTTTCAGTGCTGAATGGGTGGGGTATTTATAGGCCCCAACCCAATTCAAAATTCGAGCTCAAAACGATCAAATCGATCAAATCCCAGAATTCTGGGATCAGGCGGTTGCACCTCTTGACTGGAGAGGTGGCACCGCCTGGCAGAGCTCGAAGACTGAGCTCAGGCGATTGCTCCTCTCTGCCAGAGCTCGAAGACTGAGCTCGATGGTTGCATCACCTGGCAGAGCTCGAAGAATGAGCTCGGTGGTTGCACCGCCTGGCAGAGCTCGAAGTCTGAGCTCGGTGGTTGCATCACCTGGCAGAGCTCGAAACTGAGCTCAGGCTGATGCACCTCTCTGCCAGAGCTCGAAGACTGAGCTCGGTGGTTGCATCACCTGGCAGAGCTCGAGACTGAGCTCAGGCTGATGCACCTCTCTGCCTGAGCTCGAAGACTGAGCTCGGTGGTTGCATCGCCTGGCAGAGCTCGAAACTTGAGCTCTGGCGGTGCAACCTCTTGACAGAGGAGGTTGCACCGCCCAGTCTAGCTCGAAGACTGAGCTCTGGGCGGTTGCACCTCTTGGCTGGGGCGGTTGCACCTCCCAGCCTCGCAGCCCTGGCGGTTGCACCTCCTGGCTGGGGCGGTTGCACCTCCTGGCTGGGGCGGTTGCACCTCCCAACCTCACAGCCCTGGCGGTTGCACCTCCTGGCTGGGGCGGTTGCACCGCCCAGTCTTGCTGGGAGACTTAGCCTGGGCGGTGCTACCTCCCTGCCTGGGCGGTTGCACCTCCCACAGCTACTTGGGTTCGAATGGGTTGAACCATTCGACCCAACTTGAGTTCTTCAGGGGCCCAATTGCCCCAGGATTAAGCTAATGGGATCACCTCCCATTTCTAACTTAATCACCGTGCTAACTACGATTAAATCTAAGACAATTTCTGCAGCTTTGCTTCGGTACATCAATCGCTTCTTCCGGCGAGTTTCCGGCGAACTTCCGTCGATCATCCGATGAACCCTCGGTGATGCTCCTGCGGACATCCGGCATACTCCTGGACTTTGCGACGATCCACTTGGCGAGTTCCGACGAGCTTCGCTTGGCAAGCTTCTGGACTTCTCGGATCTGTTCTCGCTGAACCTCCGACGACCGTCCGAACTTCCGTCGAACTCTCGAACTCCCAACGTGATCATGATCTTGACTCCGGCGCAACACCTGCTGCTTGTCTTACTCTTATCGTAGTTAATCCTGCACAACAAATCAAAACTTCGATCGAGACAATTAATCCTAAGCAATTAACCAAGTTGTCCGACATGTCATTGGTCCCTCGACGCTTCGTCCGATTCTTCGGCGCATCGTCCTCTTCTGCAGCCTATTGCCCAATCGGCCAGTCGACTCCGCAACTCCGATATCCTTGGCACAATACCCGCTCTTCTTGGCCCGATGCCCGAGTCCACGACCCGAAGCCTTCTGTCGATACGTCGACCGATCCACCGGCCCGACGTCCAATCTTCTGACATGTTCCTTCGGCACAACATGATTTTCCTGCTTTAATTGTCTCATCCTGATCGAAGCATCCTGCGTCACTCAAAACGCAGATTAAATCATAAACATATATCAAGTAGTTTCATCATCAAAATACGAGATTCAACAATCTCCCCCTTTTTGATGATGACAACCACTTGATGACGGAGTTAAACTTAACTCCCGGAGTTTAAACAAACTCCCCCTATCAATATGCCATATTGATAGAACCTTGAATTCAAACTGAATTTAAGTCATTGCAATATTCATCATGAATACTTGCAATACGTCAACATGAACATGTGCATAAACTTATGCATCACATGCCATGTCATCAACATACTTTCATCAACATACTTCTCCCCCTTTGTCATCAACAAAAAGGAGAAGTATCACAATCAAATGTTTGTGTGTGATATTGGTTCTACTCTTTGCATGAAAAACATAGTATCAAGTTTTATCATCATGCAATCTTGGAGCTAGAAGATTTAGCAAGTGTTATATCATGCTTAGAACATTCATGCTATCAAGTTTTAGATATTCAAGTTTTATAACATATAAGATAGCACTTTTGGTAATGTTCAAGATAGCAAGTTCTATATCATGCAAGCTAGCAAATTAGAGATGTTCAAGAAGGCAACTCTTGCTTCTTGAAAATTTTGCTCACTTTGCTAGATGCGTAAGTTAGCATTTTTGCCTCTTGAGATAGGCAAGATAGCATATTTGCTTCTTTTGAGATAGCAACTTTTTGCTTCTCTTTAGACCAACAAACTAGCAATTTTTACGATGTACAAGTTTCACAATATACAAGCTAGCAAAAAACTTCGAAAGCAAATGCAAGATAACTTTCTTGTGTAGGCTCATGATTATTGCTTCCTATTGTAATGTGCAAGTTGCAAGTCTTGCTTCTTGAGATATTCAAGATGGTGATGTTCAAGAAGACAACTTTTGCTTCTTGAAATAAGCAAGTTAGCAATCTTTGCTACTTACGATAGGCAAGCTAGCAATCAAGTTTTTGCATCTTCTTGACTTGTGCAAACTAGCTATCTCCCCCTTTGTCATTGTCAACAAGGGAAAAACCCTTTACATCAATTTCTAAATCATGACAAAGGTAAGTAATCATTCTTATTTATGCATCATTATAGTTTCAATGCACAAATTCATTAACATTACATTTCAAAAAATTTATGCATGATACTGAAAAATCAATCATCATCATGAGCATATCAAACATGATATTCAAGCATTCATGATATATCATTTTGGCAGCATGATCATAGATATTCAAACGATGGTATCTAGAATTCATTACATCCTATTATGCATGATCATTAACTCCTCATTTGTATTTCATGCATTATTTCATTTCATCTCATAAGGAATATCAAGAAGAGTTATTGGATGATGAGATAAATATTTTATGAATACACAGAATATCATAAGTGTTTCATGTATTCATATTATCACATGAAGCATATTATCATTTTTAAGATTCATAACATGAATAACGTTATTACTATTTCATCAAAATCAGTTTCGAGATTCACATAATATCATGAAATCATTAATCTCGATAAAATGGGAAAAACATTTTCTTTTTAAGTGATTCTTTTAACACATCATAAAAAAGAAAAACTCATTCATAATTCAAGTGATTTACAAGATATCATAAATGAATTTATCACTTGTATTTCACCAAAATCGAGAACTCTTAGAGATAGAAAATGATTGAAGCATTTAATCTAATTGAAGAATGATTCATATTTAAAGTGTAGCATTTGTCAAATCTGAAATCATCAAGTATAACTTTAATATTTTCATTGCAACATTAAGCAAGGTTTCATTGAACATAATTTTGAATGATTCTTATAAATGCCTAAAACTTCTTTAGTTTTAATTTATGATTGACTTTATAATAGCATGCTCAAATCTTTATTTTTATGTCAAAACCATACATTATATTTAATAAACAAAGACAATGAAAAATATCAAGCCTTCCAGACAAAAGCCATGTATCGTCATTGAAAAGCAATATGAAAATCATCAAAATATACATTCTTGCTTCTCAAGCACATAAATAAGATTAATCTCACTAGGTGTAAAATCATTAGATTTCTATCTTGCATTAACATAAGACATGCAATTTTCATTATCATTTTCAAGATTACAAGCATGATCATATTTTTGCATTTTCATTATTAAATTCTTAAAAATATAATTTTCAAGAAAATTTAAAGAAAAAGAAAAATGCATCATGAAAAGCATCATGTAATTTCGAAGTAAATTAGGGGGATTTCGATTACCTCATCATTGTAGGCTGTTAAGGCGTAGTTTGCCGCCTTGCTTTTGTTGACTTTCTCTTCTTCGGAGGAGCTCGATTCATCCCAATTTTTGTTCTTCTTCTTGCGTTTAAAGCAAGTAGTTTGATTCTTTTTGCTTTTTAATTTTCGTTTCATTTGTAGTTTAAGTTCACCATCACTTGAGCTTATGCTCGAGTGGTCTTCAAATGTTCCATGTCCCAAATCCTTCCTGTTCTTTGGAAGGTTGTTTTGTTCATCATTGTCCTCATCACTTGAGTCATCGCTCAAGTGGCATTCATTTGTCCAGAGTTCAACATGTTCATCATGTGCATTGTACACCATTTCATATGTCATCAATGAACCAATTAGTTCTTCAAGTGGTAAGTTGTTTAGGTTTTTAGCTTCTTGTATTGCAGTTACTTTTGAATCCCACTTCTTAGAAAGAGAACGCAAAATCTTGTTTACGAGTTCAAAGTCCGAAAAATATTTTCCAAGAGCTCTTAAACTATTGACGACATCCGTGAAACGGGTGTACATGTCGCCTATAGTCTCGCTTGGTTGCATTCGAAAAAGCTCGAAATCATGCAATAAAAAGTTAACTTTCGAGTCTTTGACACTACTAGTTCCCTCGTGCGTGATTTCAAGTGTTCGCCAAATGTCAAAAGCTGTTTCGCACGTAGAAATCCGATTGAACTCATTTTTGTCCAAAGCGCAAAATAAGGCATTCATAGCCTTTGTGTTTAAAGAGAAATACTTCTTCTCCAAATCCGACCATTCGTTCGTCGGTTTAGAGGGAAGTTGAAAGCTGTTTTCAACGATATTCCATAAATCCAGATTTAGAGAAATCAAGAAAACTCTCATTCGAGTTTTCCAATAAGTATAGTCCAATCCGTTAAAGAACGGTGGACGAAAGACCGAAAAGCCTTCTTGAAGAGCCATTTCTCTCGGGTGTAAATCCGAAATGAGAAATACCCCGCTCTGATACCAATTGTTAGGATCGAGAGCACTAAGAGGGGGGGGGGGTGAATTAGTGCAGCGGAAATCTTACAGCGATTAAAAACCAAAAGCTGCGTTCGTTCAAAAACTATTATGATGCAAAAGCAAATTCTCAGTTTGTATCTAAGTGCAGTTTGCGTCTAAGCGCAGATTGCGTCTAAGCGCAGTTTTGCGTCTAAGCGCAGTTTACGTCTAAACTCAGATTTACGTCTAAACGCAGTTTTACGTCTAAACGCAGATTTACGTCTAAACGCAGTTTTACGTCTAAACGCAGATTTACGTCTAAACTCAGATTTACGTCTTAAACTCAGATTTACGTCTAAACGCAGATTTACGTCTAAACGCAGTTTTACGTCTAGACGCAGATTTACGTCTAAACTTTGAAACTTGTTTGTATACTCGCAGAAGGCAGTATGCAGTTGAAATCAAGACGTAAACGTGAACTGAGATCTGATGATTGAGCGAGGAAAGCCGATTTACGTCTGAATGCAGTTTTACGTCTAAATGTTGAAACTCGTTCGTAAAATTGTAGAGGACAGTTTGCAGTTATCAATAGGATCAAAATGTAAGTGTAAACTGCAAAGAAGCTCGTTCGTAAAAGCACGAAAGACAGTTCTGCAGAATCAAACGTAAACGTAAATTGTAATGTATGAAAATACGAATTTACGTCTGAATGCAGATTCGGAAGAACAGCACTTAGAACTTGTTCGTGAAAGCGCAGAGAGCAGTAGTAATGAAGGAGGTTTGCAGTAATGATAAAGTGCTCGAAAATAAACGCAAACCAGAGATTTAGAGTGGTTCGGTCAGCCTTGACCTACTCCACTTTTGGCTTCCTCCACCGACGAGGTTGCCGACGTCAACTAGGGGCCTTCCTTCAATAGGTGAAGGCCAAACTGCCCTTTTACAATTTCTCTCCTTTTGACAGGCTCAGGAGACAACCTTTACAGACCTTTCTCTCCTCACTTTACAACTGAAAACTTGAAGAACAGAAGGAGGAGACTTAAAGGCTTTACAACACTTTTGAGCTCTTAGAATCACAGAAAAGATCAAGATTTCGGTGTGGGTCTGTTTCTTTTCAGTGCTGAATGGGTGGGGTATTTATAGGCCCCAACCCAATTCAAAATTCGAGCTCAAAACGATCAAATCGATCAAATCCCAGAATTCTGGGATCAGGCGGTTGCACCTCTTGACTGGAGAGGTGGCACCGCCTGGCAGAGCTCGAAGACTGAGCTCAGGCGATTGCTCCTCTCTGCCAGAGCTCGAAGACTGAGCTCGATGGTTGCATCACCTGGCAGAGCTCGAAGACTGAGCTCGGTGGTTGCACCGCCTGGCAGAGCTCGAAGTCTGAGCTCGGTGGTTGCATCACCTGGCAGAGCTCGAAACTGAGCTCAGGCTGATGCACCTCTCTGCCAGAGCTCGAAGACTGAGCTCGGTGGTTGCATCACCTGGCAGAGCTCGAGACTGAGCTCAGGCTGATGCACCTCTCTGCCTGAGCTCGGTGGTTGCATCGCCTGGCAGAGCTCGAAACTTGAGCTCTGGCGGTGCAACCTCTTGACAGAGGAGGTTGCACCGCCCAGTCTAGCTCGAAGACTGAGCTCTGGGCGGTTGCACCTCTTGGCTGGGGCGGTTGCACCTCCCAGCCTCGCAGCCCTGGCGGTTGCACCTCCTGGCTGGGGCGGTTGCACCTCCCAACCTCACAGCCCTGGCGGTTGCACCTCCTGGCTGGGGCGGTTGCACCGCCCAGTCTTGCTGGGAGACTTAGCCTGGGCGGTGCTACCTCCCTGCCTGGGCGGTTGCACCTCCCACAGCTACTTGGGTTCGAATGGGTTGAACCATTCGACCCAACTTGAGTTCTTCAGGGGCCCAATTGCCCCAGGATTAAGCTAATGGGATCACCTCCCATTTCTAACTTAATCACCGTGCTAACTACGATTAAATCTAAGACAATTTCTGCAGCTTTGCTTCGGTACATCAATCGCTTCTTCCGGCGAGTTTCCGGCGAACTTCCGTCGATCATCCGATAAACCCTCGGTGATGCTCTTGCGGACATCCGGCATACTCCTGGACTTTGCGACGATCCACTTGGCGAGTTCCGACGAGCTTCGCTTGGCAAGCTTCTGGACTTCTCGGATCTGTTCTCGCTGAACCTCCGACGACCGTCCGAACTTCCATCGAACTCTCGAACTCCCAACGTGATCATGATCTTGACTCCGGCGCAACACCTGCTGCTTGTCTTACTCTTATCGTAGTTAATCCTGCACAACAAATCAAAACTTCGATCGAGACAATTAATCCTAAGCAATTAACCAAGTTGTCCGACATGTCATTGGTCCCTCGACGCTTCGTCCGATTCTTCGGCGCATCGTCCTCTTCTGCAGCCTATTGCCCAATCGGCCAGTCGACTCCGCAACTCCGATATCCTTGGCACAATACCCGCTCTTCTTGGCCCGATGCCCGAGTCCACGACCCGAAGCCTTCTGTCGATACGTCGACCGATCCACCGGCCTGACGTCCAATCTTCTAACATGTTCCTTCGGCACAACATGATTTTCCTGCTTTAATTGTCTCATCCTGATCGAAGCATCCTGCGTCACTCAAAACGCAGATTAAATCATAAACATATATCAAGTAGTTTCATCATCAAAATACGAGATTCAACAGGGTTCCACCAAGGGAAGAGTTCGAATGCAAGTACCAGTGAGTTCCATGGGAGGGACTTGATCATGCAGAGGTATGATCGAAGCAGCTGGAGAGTTGGACTGCTCCAGAGCTCATATTCACTTAAGGGAGCCCGACAAGTCAGAGGACAAGGTCGAGTAAGCGAACGTTGCTACCAAGGAAGCTAAGGAGAACAGAATCGCTGCAAACTCTACAACGTGATGGCAGAGGCCATGCATGGGAGTTGCAGTCTGTCTTTCCATCGACCAAACAGACTGCTTGGAGAACACAGTGGTGTTGAAGCAGGGGGTCAAAAGGGGCGAGGAAGCGACGACGAGTCCAGAGGGACTTAGCTACCCAAAATCAAGCATCAGTTAGAATGAAGGTGGACTCAGAGGAGTGCCACGGAGACATCTCTACTGATTGTGAAGAAAAGGGATACAGAGGCGAGGCGACGGATAGTAGGGCCATGGGCATGGCAGCGCCATGGTACCGCAGAGGCGGGACTTCCGTGCAAGTCATTGATCCCTTGCTCTCATGGGGGGAGAGCGCTTGGTCATGAAAGGGGCCGAGGAGGTGGAGCATGCAGAGGCAATCTCCAAGTACCGAGACAAGGCTGAAGGGCAGAGGCCAAGAAACTTCGTAAGACCGGTGTCAACAAGTTTCTCATCAAGATAGCCGTAAGTGAAGGACTTCAGGTCATGCAAGGGTGCACGACCAAGGAACGAAGCAAGCAGTACACGGTGCTGTACCTTTACTACTCAGTGGAGTAGGCGGCAGGGTTGATGGAGAAGACGGTACAATCCCAGAGGCGACCTTATCTATCAGAGAATTACTCCAAGTTGGGGTGAAAACTTCTTGCATTCCAGAAGTTCAATGGCATTGAGAAGGTGAATCACAGTAGCTAACTCAATGCAAGGAGTGCAAACACTTCAAGTGCTTCAGAAGTGTGAGCAAAGAGCAGGCGAAGGCCAGTAACCAGCTCGATGCATGAAGTACAACCTCGAGGAGGCGGGCGAAGTCAAGTAACTTTTACCTTCTCAACTCTTAAGAGAATGGGCGAAACTGAGTACCCCAATTCTCTTATCTATCCAGTAGAGGAGCGCTGCACAAGTTCAAAGACCCTTCGAAGATAATGGAAGACAATAGTTGTCAAATCCTCACCAACGGTGATCAGTGCTACTGAGAGTAGATTGTCCGCCTCATTTCCCTACGAAATGCCAATCGAAAGCGGAAGTGATGCGAACCTACTTGGATGTGACAACTAACTGAAAGAAGAGTCAATGAGCAGATTTTGTGGAGGAAGGACCCAAAACTTCAGAAGTTTGCGAGGCGATGCTCGTTAAAGCTCCAACAAGCATCCACCCAGTTCAAGCAGTATGGGGAAATTTTGAGAGACTAGCGCAGTAAGGATGGTCTTTTCCTTCATTTGGGGGATCCGCAGGAATCAACGAGGATCAATACAACTCAGCCAACCCCACACCAGAGTCAGAGTCATTGGCGAGTTGAAGCAGCATGGCGGATCAAAGGTTCGACTACTCAGAAACAGCAGCGGAGAGCAGCTGGGAGCCAGGAGGCGCATTGCAGCTGGAGCAGAAGATTGAAGACTCAGCAAAGGCGAAGAGTTGCAGTGTTCACAAAGGCTTCGACGAGGACGTCGAAGGGATAAGTGGGGGAGAATGTAACGGAAAAACTTCTAAACAAGATGTTGGATGTAATGCTTATGTCTGTCCGTTGTCTTTTGGCATGTTCATGCCTTGTACAGCAGGTAGAGGGGCGGCCGAAGGCTTATAAGTCCCATTTTAGTTGGGTTGGTGGCCTCTTTAGGCTTGTAAATAAAGGTTGTGTCATGTGGACACGTGCGAGAGCTTTTCGGTCTGTAATGGACCATTTTACCCTTTGTTGTGCAACTGTTCAGAGCTTGTAAAGTCTGTTTGTAATTTGCATTGTCTATGAAGTGTTTTTCGGACATGTTTGCTTGTGGATCCCGATTGAGGCGTTCTCTTTAACCCGTTCTCTCTTTTGTTGGTCCTAAGGGACAATGGGAGGCTTCGGGGAGGCTGACCTTTGCGGACGGACACGCGAGGGTGCCGCACGCCTTAGGCAAAACCAGCTAAGGTCGTGACAGTGCGGCGGTGGTCTCAGACAACATGCAGCTTGAGGAGAACGTCTCAGGCGGGCAGGTCTCAGGCGACATGCAGCCGAGGAGCACGATGCAAGCGGGCTGGCCGCACAGGTGTGGTCTAGAGGAGCATGGAGCCGAGGAGCACGACGCAAGTGGGCTGGCCGCGCAGGCGTGGTCTCGGGGAGCATGGAGCCGAGGAGCACGACGCAGGTGGGCTGGTCGCGTAGGCGTGGTCTCGGGGAGCATGGAGCCGAGGAGCACGATGCAGGCGGGCTAGCCGTGCAGGTGTGGTCTCGGGGAGCATGGAGCCGAGGAGCACGACGTAGGCAGGCTGGCCGCGAGGGTGTGGTCTCGGGGAGCATAAAGCCGAGGAGCACGACGTAGGCGGGCTGGCCGCGCAGGCGTGGTCTCGGGGAGCATGGAGCCGAGGAGCACGACATAAGCGGGCTGGTCGCGTAGGTGTGGTCTCGAGGAGCATGGTGCATCGTGCTGGCCGCGCAGGAGTGGTCTCGGGGAGCTTGGAGCCGAGGAGCACGACGTAGGCGGGCTGGCCGCGTAGGTGTGGTCTCGGGCAACATGCGGCCGAGGAGCACGACGCAGGCGGGCAGGCTGTGTAGGTGTGGTCTCGGGCATCATGCGGCCGAGGAGCATGACGCAGGCGGACAGGCCGCACAGGTGTGGTCTTGGGCAACATGGAACCAAGGAGCACGACGCAGATGGCTCTAGTCTATGCGTAGGCTGGGCCGCCGATGGGTTTGTTGATTGGGAAATGAGCAGGATGACGGTCTGCACCATTCCCGCCAAAGTTCGGACCTGGTGGGCAAGGTCCTGGAAGGCCTTGGTCGACACGGGCGAAGGGATGCTGGGAGTGCCCTCGGGCGGAAGCAGACCCGGGTCGTTGAACAAATGCCAGTAGCGTTCTGAGGTCGTTTGCCCGTGACCCATCACGCGAGGGGCGCACGACCGGCGCCCCTATTAAGAACGATCCCTCGGCTAGGGGTTCGTCGGGGTCAGTCTGAGGATCCCTCGACATTCGGCTCTTCCTCTAGCGCTAAAATGTTGGTGTAAACAACCTTAAGCCGTGGCCTCGGGATCGACGCGACTTGGTTCGGGTCCGGATGACGAGGATCTCCCTGGGACATTCCTCGAGAATGCTGAGGTGGCCAATTACGGTGGTCCGATCAGGACGGGGTCACCATTTCCTCCGGGCAAGAACTCCTTGCCTGCACGCCCAGTGGGGACCTTCGGCTTCGCACCTGCACAAAGGTCGGGTCGAGGTGCTCAGCCCGACCCCTCCGACGATCAAGTCAATGGATGGTAAAGGGGGTTTCTTTAGCTAAGTTGTCTCCCCTCCGACGATCAAGTCAGATGAAGTGAAGAGGTTTTTTGTGTGTGTGTTTCCTCCTCCCTTTGCTCCTCTCAGGAGCGGGGTTTTTATAGGGTGACTTGCTGTGTCTGTTGTGCCTATTTTGCAGGGAGCAGGATCGTACTCCCGACCACGTCTGACAGCGGTGTTGGCACGACGTGAAGGATTAGGCCTAAGCAGGACGTTAATGCGCCTCGACCGATATTCTGGTCCGTTTGACCAGGTGTTGTCGGGTCGATCGAGGTGTGAGACGTCATCTAGGGCAGCTGATGTCAACCCGAGTCTTGTCGCCATTATTATCCTCATCAATATAGAAAAGAACTTAGGAGCATGAAATATATCTTTTAACATGTATTATTTCTTTGAAAGACTTCAGGAAAAATAAATAATATCCAATGTTAACAAAATTATCGACCATATAAAATTTATCATTAACTCTATTCCAACACACATGCTTTTTGATTGTTGGATTTATATAAAATCCTTAACCACATGTTTAGACTTATTAGGAATTTTTTTTGAAACACTAAACTTGACAAAAAAAAAAAAAACTGTAAATTAGGATACCATCTCTAAATCTAAAAATATGTGACGTGAAAGACCTCATTATTGTCAGGAAGGCCGCCGCCACATGTGTGGAGAGAATTTCTTCCCTTTTTGATATTGACAACTTCCTTCCTTATGACTAAATACAAGACTCATTGATTCCCATCTCCTAAATCCAGCTTGTCGTTGGAATTTTCCTAATATCCTCACTCTTATTTTCAACAGCAAAAGTGGCTTTAGTAAATCGTTAGGCAATGGGTACCTCCATTAATATTAAACAATGATCAATGATCAAAGATGATAACCGAAGCTTGACTACGTTAAACAATGATCAATGGGCTAGCAACCAGGATGGCTTGGAGAAAAAGGTTGTCCATGCCAGAGAAGGAGAGTCTTCTGAAAAGATCAAGAGTAAAGGAAGGAATTCATGCTTCTCACACGAGGATAGGAGAGAACATTGAGCTACAACGACTCGATTGGAGAGGAGAATTAGTGGTTGAAGTGACTAGGGAGGACACAATTTGATGGCTGTACAGACTATATCCTTACAATGCATCTGTATATTTCTCGACTAAATTAGTCGGGAATTCTACAACGATCACTATGACCAACCAGCACAATTTTGCACAACAAATAACCCATGAAAATTGATCAAATCGGTGAATGAAACAATCTTAAACAGCAAAACTCAATGTTATTATATATACAAGTTTCTGACAACCAACTTATCTCACCAGATATCGGAAAGGTACAACCATGAATGTCAAGATGATTTGCCAAACATAATGTAGCCAAGATGATTCACTAAACATTAGTGATGACGTATCATATGTATCATCTATACAGCGTTTACTAGATGATACCAATGCATTTCTATATAAATCTAAATCGAACCATGTCACATCCTGGATTTTTTTTTTTTAATCTTTCCGCACATTTAGTCCAAATAGATAAACATCACTTTATTCATCATTCATAAACATATATTACAATCCATTTATTCATCGAATCATAAATAGAAAAATAAACATGGTGATGTTAACTTCAAGAATCATCCAAGTGGCTCTACCTAACGGTAGAAGAATGTGCGCTCTCCACTGGAATCCGATTTAGTACCAGAGGGAGGCTGCTTTGAAAATAAAAAACAAAGAAAATTCAGCAACGCTGAGTAGGAACCCTAAAAGTCAACTCAAAATGTATACATGATCAAAATTCAATCAATCATCTCATTGGCGTATATCAAATACCCGAAGGAGCACTCCCCCAATAGGGGATGGAGAGGCTTTACCCTACGGGATGAGTTTGTGTTCTCCCAACAGCGGATGGAGGCAAACTCATATCACACTCCCAACAGCGGATGGAGTGGTGTCCCACACCCGCCAAAGTGGGGACACGTTCCTCCCAACAGCGGATGGAGGAACCGTCCAGCCGCCACGTCTGACAGCCCGCTAATCCCCGAAGGGAATCGCCGTACCTGCTCTCGGCAGGAAAATAATATAATCTCCTACTGGTCATGTCCATTTCGAGATGAAATAACATATTTAAAATGTCTCTTTCAAATATCATCAATATCAAGTAATATAAATTAGCCCTCAATTGTCTTGAACTCTAGTTTAATCGATTCAATTGAACTCGATTTACTAGAACCTAACTGAACTGATCTCTAATCCTTATTTAACTGGTTTGGAACCACCCTAGACTAGTATAATTTAGACTAGATTAAGTTCAACTTAGGTTAAACTAACTTGAATAAGTCAATCAATTCGGAATCACCCTGAATTGATCTAGACTAATCAAGTCTAGTTTAGTTCAATCAACATTTGGGCTCAAGTTCAACAATAACATTGGGCTAGATTGAGCTAGTCCATCTATTGGTCATGTGCATTATACATGATTGAGCATGCATTACACAAAACTAGCCCAACCTTGGCCCATGGACTAGTCATGTGCGTCGCATGTGACCGCCCATAATGGTTGGGTTGGGGTAGCCTACGGGCCAAGGCCTGACCCGTGGGTTGGCCTGGCCTGTGAGCAATTTCATTCAAATTAATATCCAATTTCATATCATAACATATACCCATTAACAATATAAATAAAAAAATATAATAATACATTAAAAGATAGATAAGGAGAAAGACTTTAATACAAAGAAATAACATTCTAAATTTGACTAGAAATCATAAGACATTAAAAGAGGGATTGGGAGATAAGTTTTAATACAAGGAAATAACTTTATAAATTCAAATAAAAATCATGTTTTCAACACATATAAAATTTCAACATATTCTAGTCATATTTTAAATCATTCAGAATAATATATTTTAAATTTCAAATCAAAGAATATCAAAAAGAATTTTAGATAACATATTCTAATCTAACAAGATTTTAATCCAGATAAGATTAAAGATAAACTGTAATACAAGAAATATCATATAAAACAAATATATTTTTAACATATTTGACTCTATAATAAAAACCTTAATCATGGGTCAAAGAATATTATGAAAACTTTAACTAATTACGTTAATGCAAAAAGTTTGACATTTAAAGAATTGATACATATTTTTCAAACTATAAAACTTTCAACATTTAAAGAATCAAAATAAAAGCTAAAACTTTTAAATTTAAGAAAGGTAGGGAAACCTACTTCTTATCAACAGGGTGTAACTCCTCGTTCCTCCAGTTGCTAAGCTCGACTAGGTGAGGAATGAATGAGAGAAATCCCTCCCTTTAAATAGGAGGAGGTGAGCTTCTATTAAGGGAAATTTATTTTAATTTTCGTATTTATTTAATATAAATTATTTCCATTTAATATACTAACAAATATGATATCATTATATTTGGAATACTTAATAGTTATTTCCTTAATTCATATCAACAAACAAGAAAGTAGATTAAGATTTTCTTAAATTATAATAACAAGTAAGGAAAGAAAATCAAATCATAACTTAAATATTTGATGTGATTACATTTCTCCCCTCCTATAGGAAATTTGGTCCCCAAATTTAGCTTACCTTAATAGAATAAATGAGGATACTGCTCTCGTATATCTTCTTCTCTTTCCCACGTTGCCTCTTGGTTTGAATGGTGTTACCAACATATCTTTACCAAAGGTATAATTTTGTTCCTTAGAACATGTTCTTTCCTTTCCAAGATCTGGGTTGGTTGTTCTCCAAAAGTAACATCATCTCTTAGTTGTAGAGGTTGGTGAGATATTACATGTGATGGATCCCTGATATATCTTCGAAGCATAGACACATGGAATACATCATGGATGCTAGCCAAAGCCGGGGGCAATGCCAATCTGTATGCTACAGGCCCAACCGTTTGTAAGATCTCAAATGAGCCAATAAATCTTGGGGCTAACTTTCCCCTTTGACCAAACCTCATAACTCCCTTGGTTGGCGACACCTTTAAGAAGACGTGCTCACCAACTTCGAACTCTAGATCTCTTCGCCTTCGATCTGCATAACTTTTCTGACGACTTTGAGTTGTTAATAATCTTTGGCGTATAATTTGAATATTATCAGCATCTTTTTGAATTAATTGAGGCCCCAAAAGCTTCCGTTCTCCCACCTCATCCCAATATACAAGTGATCTACACTTTCTTCCATAAAGAGCTTCAAATGGAGCCATCTGTATGCTAGAGTGGTAACTATTATTATAAGAAAACTCAATTAGATGTAAGTGCATATCCCAACTCCCACCAAAGTCCAAAGCACATGCTCTTAAGAGATCTTCAAGAGTTTGTATTGTCCTTTTAGATTGACCATCAGTTTGGGGGTGAAAGGCTGTACTAAACTTTAACTGCGTGCCCAAAGATTTTTGTAGACTTTCCTAAAATTTAGAGGTGAATCTTGGATCTCTATCTGAGATAATGCTAACTAGCACCCCATGATATCGAATAATTTCCTTAATATATAAGCTTGCTAGTTTCTCCAATGAATACTTGTTAATAGGAAGGAAGTGAGCAGATTTAGTAAGTATGTCTACTATTACCCAAATTCCGTCATATCCTTTCACAGTCTTAGGTAATCCTGTCACAAAATCCATAGTGACTTGCTCTCACTTCCATTCAGGAATCGAAATCCTTTGCAACTTTCCCGTAGGTACTCGATGTTCTATTTTCACCTGTTGGCATATTAAACATTTAGAAACAAACTCTGCTATATCTCTCTTCATACCACGCCACCAATAGTTTTGGCGTAAATCTCGATACATCTTAGTAGTCCCGGGATGAATATTAAATTTTGATTTATGTGCCTCCTCTAATAATTGCATCTTTACTGGATGGCTTTCGGGAACACAAAGTTGATTGTGGAATGTAATAGAACCATCTTCGGCTTGGAGGAATTCAGGTCTAGATCCTTGAGCTATTTCCTTAACTATCATTTGAAGATATGTATCTTCCTTTTGACATTCTTTAACCTTTTCTACCAAAAATGATTGTGCCATCAAACACACAAGAAAACCTTTATTTGTCTCCGATAAAAGTTTAAGTTTTAAGTCTGCTAACTCCGTCATCATAGAATTCTTTTGAATATTCATATAGGCTACAAGACTATAGGTATTTCTGCTTAAGGCATCAGCAACTACATTAGCTTTCTCAGGATAGTAGTTGATATTAAAATCATAATCCTTTAGAAAGTCCAACCACATTCTTTGTCTCATATTTAAATCTTTCTGTGTGAAAATATATTTGAGACTCTTATGATCTGTGAAGATTTCGAAAGTTTGTCCATAGAGATATTGCCTCCAAATTTTCAGTGCAAAAATGATAGTTGCTAGCTCTAAGTCATGAGTAGGATAGTTCTTTTCATGAGGCTTTAATTGCCTCGATGCATAAGTAACTACCCTCTCGTTTTGCATTAGAATGTAACCAAGCCCTTGTAGAGAGGCATCACTATACACTACAAAACCTTCTCCCCTTGAAGGAATCACCAAGATAGGAGCACTGGTTAATTTATTCTTCAATTCTTGAAAACTTTGTTGACATTTATCATCCCACATGAATTTTATATTCTTTTGTGTCAACTTGGGCAATGGTGTTGCTATTTTTGAAAAGCCTTCTATGAATCTTCTATAGTATCCAGCCAAACCCAAGAAGCTTCTAATCTCTGAAACATTAGAAGGCTGCTTCCATTTTATCACATCTTCAATCTTGTGAGGGTCAACAGATATAAATCTTGTGAGGGTCAACAGATATACCAGCGCTCGAAATTACATGACCGAGAAACATAATTTCATTGAGCCAGAAGTTGCACTTGCTTAACTTGGCATATAGTTTCTCTTGCCTTAGGACTTACAGAACTATCTTAAGATGGTGTTCATGCTTTGCTATGCTTTTGGAGTAGATCAGGATATCATCAATGAACACAATTATAAATTTATTAAGATATGGGTGGAACACCCTATTCATAAGATCCATGAAGGCAGCCGGTGCATTTGTGAATCCAAAAGGCATTACTAAGAATTCATAATGATCATATCTTGTTCTAAAGGCAGTTTTCTATATGTCTCCTTCCCTTATCTTCAGTTCATGATACCCGGATCTCAAATCAATCTTTGAGTATACCCGAGTACCTTGAAGTTGATCAAACATGTCATCTATTCGGGGAAGAGGATATTTATTCTTTATGGTCACTTGGTTGAGCTATCTATAATCGATGCATAGTTGCATAGATCCATCTTTCTTCTTCACAAATAGGATAGGGGCACCCCAAGGTGATACACTGGGTCGAATAAAACCCTTGTCCAAAAGCTCTTGAACTTTCATTAAAAGCAATATGTGGAGAGAACTGAGCCAACTCAGTGAAATGATGATCATATTCCATTACAGTTCTATTTCCTTGGTGGATGCTAAGGAACTCTTGTTGTTTCTCAAAGTGAATTGAATCAAGAAAGAACAGCTCATAAAATGCATCTTTAAACTGCTCCCAAGTTACCACATTACCTCCCGCCTCTAACATCCTCCTTTTTTAGGTCCACCAAGTGTCTGCCTTCCCTTCCAAAATGAAAGAACCAAAAGGCACTTTTTGATTTTCCCTACATTCGATAGCTTCGAATGTCTTTTCCACTTGACGAATCCAACGTTCAGCAAAGATTGGATCTGGCTTGCCCTCAAAAATTGGTGGTCCCAATCTCTTAAAGTGATCTAAGGTATTATTCCTACCTCGTGGAATTTCATCTCGTTCCTCCTGACGCTCAAAGTATCCCCTAATAGCATTGAGGACTCCGTGTACGTCATCTTGAGCATTGATGGGTGCTGGGGCATGAGAGGCATTATGCGAAGTCGGAGAAACTGGCCCATAATTAGTGATAA
Organism: Musa acuminata AAA Group; assembly: GCF_036884655.1. Classification (NCBI taxonomy): domain Eukaryota; kingdom Viridiplantae; phylum Streptophyta; class Magnoliopsida; order Zingiberales; family Musaceae; genus Musa; species Musa acuminata. The sequence goes on along the minus strand of NC_088346.1, from coordinate 38,192,196 downwards.
GTGTACGAGAGGACTGGGTTTGCTCTACGATGCGTGGAGCTTCCAAGCTATTATTTGTTTGAACACCTCTCCAAGTGCGTAGACCAATAACATTGCGACCATGAGCACCGCGAGTGACAGGACCACTAATCTCTGGAATTGGCTCCATTACTCCTATAATAGGTTAGAGACAATCATCGGTTAAAGTCAATCAAGGGACCTAATACACCTACAAGCCCTAGACCATGCTCTGATACCATAAAAAGATGTCATATCCTGGATTTTTTTTTTTTTTAATCTTTCCACATATTTAGGCCAAATAGATAAACATCACTTTATTCATCATTCATAAACATTTATTACAATCCATTTATTCATCGAATCATAAATAAAAAAGTAAACATGGTGATGTTAACTTCAAGAATCATCCAAGTGGCTCTACCTAACGGTAGAGGAAGGTGCGCTCTCCACTGGAATCCGATTTAGTACTAGAGGGAGGCTGCTTTGAAAATAAAAAACAAAGAAAATTCAGCAACGCTGAGTAGGAACCCTAAAAGTCAACTCAAAATGTATACATGATCAAAATTCAATCAATCATCCCACTGGCGTATATCAAATACCCGAAGGAGCACTCCCCCAACAGCGGATGGAGAGGCTTTACCCTACGGGATGAGTTTGTGTTCTCCCAACAACGGATGGAGGCAAACTCATATCACACTCCCAACAGCGGATGGAGTGGTGTCCCACACCCGCCAAAGTGGGGACACGTTCCTCCCAACAGCGGATGGAGGAACCGTCCAACCGCCACGTCTGACGACCCGCTAATCCCCGAAGGGAATCGCCGTACCTGCTCTCGGCAGGAAAATAATATAATCTCATACTGGTCATGTCCATTTCGGGATGAAATAACATATTTAAAATGTCTCTTTCAAAATTCATCAATATCAAGTAATATAAATTAGCCCTAAATTGACTTGAAATCTAGTTTAATCGATTCAATTGAACTCGATTTACTAGAACCTAACTGAACTGATTTGTAATCCTTATTTAACTGGTCTGGAACCACCCTAGACTAGTATAATTTAGACTAGATTAAGTTCAACTTAGGTTAAACTAACTTGAATAAGTCAATCAATTCAGAATCACCCTGAATTGATCTAGACTAATCAAGTCTAGTTTAGTTCAATCAACATTTGGGCTTAAGTTCAACAATAACATTGGACTAGATTGAGCCAGTCCATCTACTGGTCATGTGCATTATACATGATTGAACATGCATTACACAAAACTAGCCCAGCCTTGGCCTATGGACTAGTCATGTGCATCGCATGTGACCGCCCATAATGGTTGGGCTAGGGTAGCCTACGGGCCAAGGCCTGACCCGTGAGTTGGGCCTGGCCTGTGAGCAATTTCATTCCAATTAATATCCAATTTCATATTATAACATATACCCATTAACAATATAAATAAAAAATATAATAATGCATTAAAAGATAGATAAGGAGAAAGACTTTAATACAAAGAAATAACGTTCTAAATTTGACTAGAAATCATAAGACATTAAAACAGGGATTGGGAGATAAATTTTAATACAAGAAAATAACATTCTAAATTCAAATAAAAATCATGTTTTCAACACATATAAAATTTCAGATCAAAGAATATCAAAAAGAATTTTAGATAACATATTCTAAACTAACAAGATTTTAATCCAGATAAGATTAAAGATAAACTGTAATACAAGAAATATCATATAAAACAAATATATTTTTAACATATTTGACTCCATAATAAAAACCTTAATCATGGGTCAAAGAATATTATGAAAATTTTAACTAATTACTTTAATACAAAAAGTTTGACATTTAAAGAATTGATACATATTTTTCAAACTATAAAACTTTCAACATTTAAATAATCAAAATAATAGCTAAAACTTTTAAATTTAAGAAAGATAGTAAAACCTACTTCTTATCAACAGGGTGTAACTCCTCGTTCCTCCCGTTGCCAAGCTCGACTAGATGAGGAATGAATGAGAGAAATCCCTCACTTTAAATAGGAGGAGGTGAGCCTCCATTAAGAAAAATTTATTTTAATTTTCGTATTTATTTAATATAAATTATTTTTATTTAATATACTAACAAATATGATATCAATATATTTAGAACACTTAATAGTTATTTCCTTAATTCATATCAACAAACAAGGAAGTAGATTAAGATTTTCTTAAATTATAATAACAAGTAAGGAAAGAAAATCAAATCATAACTTAAATATTTGATGTGATTACAAACCATCTAAACTTTATCATCTTAACGTGACAACGTTGAATCACAAGGAACCGGTACAAAAGCTATCTTTCATCACCAAATCAGATAAGAAAATAGTCGTTTGTGCTTTGTAGTACGTTAATAATATTTCCGTACTTGAGGTTGTATTCAACTTAATCTGCAGACCCAGCAAATCCCAAGTTTGTTCCTTTCAAGCACTGCCTCGTCATGTGCCTGCAGGAACCAAGCACTTTTAAAATACTTCAAATGATAAGAGGCATTACGTGCAAGTGATGCAGCTCTTACCTTTATTGAAGACCAAGAAAAATGAAATGAAGTAGTGTTTCGTCTAAAACATTTGTTGGTCAGATACCACTAGACTAACATGTGAAAGATATCGATTTATTATTAATTATATATCATAGAGCTTCTGAAAAGCTGAAATTATGTTCTTACTCAAGTGGTGACTGCTCCTGAAACATTGCCACATTTTTCATCTGGTAATATATCTATTGATGTCATCAAGGTGGCCTGTTCTAGAGAAAAATAGATGGAAAAAAGAAATAAGAAGGCCAATGGAACCAGCCAGCCAAGAAATATTGTTATTTTTAGTCAGAACAAGTTGTTCAACCTCGATTTCCAAGCTCAATGACCTTTATGTGTATAAATATTTAGCCATTATTCTGATTATGACTCCTCAAGAAGAGGTGGGGGCTTTATTTAAAACTTGACCAGTTCCTCCTAGCTGAGCTACTTCTCAAATGGTGAGTCTTATAGTGAGAAAACCAGTAAGGACATAGAGGCATCTGACTTTAAGAATTGTAAAACTCCTGGCATATCTTTAACACCAATTTAATTTCTACAGTAGAACACATAATTGAACACTAGAAATAATCAGAAATGAATAAACTAGCAGTTCCAAGAAAGAACTCGAACAAATTTCAAAAGATAATAAGCTGAAAGGACTTAGATTTTGTCCAAGATCTACTTGGCAGGACTGCATACTGTATTAAAGCACACTCCTAGCCAAACTTGACATCAAAATGTGATTATGCCAGGAAAGATAAATGTACAGATCTCCTCGTATCAGACTTGGAGCGAGAGCATCTATATATCGACATGAGCATAATTAACATGGGTCACAGATTTTTCCCCTCAAGACTATAGGTCGTTCTTCCAAACTATCTCAGATAACTCGCCAAAATTTTCTACGCATTTCCATGAATTACAATTGAAAATCAACTAACGCTGAGTCTAACATGCAAACACCAGTTATCATCGATAGAGAAGAATCAGTCCATTAAGTAGATCAAACAAATTACTTAAATCTTTTATAAGAAAACAATGGAAAAAGGAGCAAGACTGCAATTTTGAACACTCGGTTTGGAATCAGAAGAAGTGTGATAGAGAGCATTAATCTTATCCTAAAAAACAGACAGATTTATGCCAAACATATCCAATCATTGCAGGAATCAAACAATAACTTCTTTAAATAAGCTTCAGAGATTTCCCAACAAGATGCATCGATCTCCCTGCTCTCAGCTACCAAAAGAACGTCAAGCTAAGACGGGAAAAGGAGAACTTTTAAACCCCGGGGTACGTGCAGCAGACGGTACCCTGTGAAAGAGAACGACAGCTCCGAGATGTCGAGCTCAAGCAAGAAGTCAACCTCGCTGCCGCCACGGCACTGTGGAGCGGGAACAGAGATCCGCTGCAACATCGCAATTCCGCAAGAGACCTTCAAAACCAAACCAAAGGGCCGATTTGAGCGCCACAAAAGGAGGAGGAAACAAAAAACTTTCGCAGGAAGCAGATCCGATATCATATAAATCTAAGTTGCAAGTGGGCAGACCTGGAGAACGATGGGAAGCGGCGAGCCGGAGGAGGACGCGCCGAGGCGGATGACGGAAGCGCGGTGGCACCAGCGTCGGAGACCACGAAGGAGGAGGAGGGAGACCGCGTGGTGACTCTGGGTTTGGTAACGAAGGATCTGGAGGCGCGTGTTAGGGAACGGAAGCAGGTAGACGCCATGGGAATCGCAAGAGAGGCGTGGGACGGAATTCAGGGTCTCCAGGGTTCATGCGATGATACCCTATGGGTGACATGTGGGCCGGCCCGTAATCACTAGTGGGCCACGTCGTCATGTTTATTACATTATATGGGACACGATTCAGATAAATAAAGGAAGAAAATTAAAACAAAATAATAATAATAATAATAAAGACCGAAGCACGACGTTACGCGTTGGTACGTTTTCCGTGTTAGGAGAGTTAGCAAGTATTAGTGAGCTTGCATTTGACTTGGTGCTTGCAGCCCTTAACCAAGATTTAACACTCGCATCGCTGCGCCAATAAGGCAACGTAACGTGCTGAAGAAGGCTTCTTTCTCGGTGTTGGGCAACAAGGCAACAATGCAAAGAAGTTGAGATCAGTATTTTCGGCAGAGTAACCCTTTTCTTTTATTCACTTATTTACACAAATAAGAGTGTTCAAATTGAATTGAAAAAGAAAAACTAAGTCGAATTAAAATCGAACCGGTCCAAAACTAGTTCAGTCCGAATTAGTTCACAAATGGTCGAGGGTCTTTTTCTTTAGTTCGATTAACCAATTCAAACTAAATCGAATTGATTTTAATTTAAAAATATCAGTCTAATTGAGTTTAGTATCCTAAGCCCTTAAATCTGCCCAAAAGCTCATTTACAATCAATTGGATCATAATTCCAGTTCAGTTCAATTGAACCGAATCGATTCATTTAAAAATGATATATATTTTAAATTACTTAAAATTATAATTTGATTAATCAGTTAATCGATTAATCGATTTTGGTTCAAATTACCTTTACTCAAAACGATTTAGACAAAAAAAAAGTTCATACGAATCGGTGTAAACACCCGTAGAGAGCTTCATTTTTATCTCACTCTACTATATTACGCTTGAACTGGGTCTCATTTTTATTCCCGCTCAAACCATAGGCTATAGACCATCGGTTTAGATGGGTTTGATCTGGTTTAGAGATTGGTTCATGGCTGGTTTAGTTTGGGTTGATGATTGTCCTTTACATGAAATAGTATAGCTTACTTGTAGTGATTTAAGCAGCTGTGAGATTTGGTTGCTGTCTTTTTGTTTGAGCCAAAAACAACACATCTTTTCCTCTAAACAAACTTCAGATTGAAAACATCAAAAATCAACAAGCAATTGCTTGTGTTATCGTAGAAAGAGATTCTTTTGTTGTGGTAAGTGAATGGCCTCGTTGTAGCTCGCAGGTTGGAGGAGTGCGCAATTGCTTGTTTGCTTGTTCTTTTCTTTTCAGCCATAGTTTGTTGGGTGAGTACTCAGTAAACCATTCATTAAAGAATTGAATAAATGCACCTAATATCGTACAAGTTAGTAAAAACACTCCAACTCACTGTGAAACTCCAAAAGTGTTAGCATAATGGCTTGTTCTCTCAACTCACTTATTACTTGTTTGTTTGCTTATTTCCTTGCTTACTCTTGCACTATTACTTCTCCACTCGTTTGCTTGTTGCTTCTACAACTCGAATGAAGTCCTTAGTGCTTCAGAAAAGAACTTAGCACAAAAGAATAGAAGATAGTGCTGCACCTATAATAGAACAACATTACAACACAACATTGCTTCAAAACTCACAAACGCCCTTAGTCTTGCACCAATAAACACACGTAAGCTCACAACATTGCTTGTTGCCTTTCTTGTATGCTTGTTGCCTTTCTTGTTGCCTTTATTCATTTGTTGAATTGTATTGAGGCACCCCGAAACTGGAACACCACTAATCTATCGCACAATGGCTTTTTGAACTCAACTCATGTTAGCACCCCGAAACTCCTATTACTTAAGAATTTTATCTAGCATTCAACTAATATAAATTATTTAGTAAACAAGATGCAGCTTGTTTATGCAGCTTGTGCCGATATAAATAATTAAAGAAAGCAAAACAATACAAGTAGAAAGTCAGTCGCAAGCGTTAAGTCAATCAGTATTGTCTGTGACAGAAGAAGCGATTAAAGAGAGTCAAACAGAAGAGAAGAAATGCAAGATTAATGCACCTCGCACACCAAACTAAAGAATAGAATTGAATGTTACACATTTCCTTACTCTCAAGTATATGTTATTAGACTAGAATCCATTTGAAGACTAGTTGCTGAGTTTCAATGAGTCTTTCTCTATGAAGAATACTTAAGAGGTATTACACGATGTTCGAGAAGCCTTCTTTTAAGTCTTAACTGAGTTAGTTGTGGTCGAAAGAGTGGAGTTTGATCGAGTGTTGTCATCTTGTGGAGTTCTAGAAGCCCTTGCTTGTACGTATGACATGTACCTATTATGTAATTTAAGTAACAAAATTGTTTGTTTGCTTGTTGCATATGATTGAATAAATGAACCAAGCTATTGACTGCTTATTTGCGTTGTTTAGTGCTCTCCTGACTCTTTATAGAATAGAATAACATTAAACAAAATATAATCTACGCTATTTCTTTACGAGTTTCTTTTCTTTAAGTTTAAGAATTTAATGTATATATTCAATAATTGATTAAAGAAAATTCACAATAACGTATCTGAACATAAACTCACTCGTTACTAGAACTCTACCACTTGTTTGTTCTGTTGCTTGTAAAAGAATCATATTTATTTGCATTCGAACCTTATACTATCAAATATTAGGTCTGAGGTCAACTGAGCACTCATAGGACAAGGCACCGTCACTCTAAACACACTACTTCACTTCCAATACTCATATCATGGTCACACCCACTCAAGTGCACAACAATAAGTGTTAGCACAACTTAGAACTCAACTTCCTTGTTGAATTTAGTGCACCACACAATATACAAGATAGTAAAAAGATAGTAAAAAAGATAGCTTACTCTTAGAAGATAGTAAAAAGATAGCTTACTCTTAAGGAAGTAATCGTTGAATCTCATATTTTAATAATGAAATCAATTGATAAAGTTATGATCTAATCAGCGTTTGAGTAACGCAAGTCTATCTTTAATCATACAAAGATAAATTGATTGAAGCAGGAAGAATCAGAAGTTAGACCGGAGTAAAACATATCAGAAGATTGGACATTGGACCAGAGGACTAGTTGACGTGCCGGCAGAAGGATTTTGTGCCATGAGTTCGGGCATCGGACCGAGAAGGATCGGACATTGCCCCAAGAAGATCAGATGTTACAAGAAGTTAACATGTCAATTGGACAATATGCTAAAGGAGAGGACGACGCATCGAAGGGTCAGATGAAGGTTGGATGAACCAAAGACATGCAAGACAAAGGATTCATACTTTATAATCATTTGTCTAGATCGAAATAGTTTAGAGGGTTAACCGAGTTAGTTTTTTGTGTATTTATGTTAACTCAATTAGAGGCCAATTGAATCTAAATTGGGATTGATTTGGGCTCATTGGGAGGCTCATTTAGTGATCCAAAAGATGGGTCAGGCGGTGACACCGCCAAACTGGCGGTGAAACCGCCTATGAGTTGGAAAAGTCAAAAATATACTTTTTTAGACTGTAAAACAATGGCACCATCTAGTGTTAATGTCAGATTGGGTGGTGGTATTGCCTAGTGTCAGATTGACAAGCGATGATACCGTTAGTTGTCAGTCTAACAAACGATGGTATTACCTAGTAATGACGATGATATTTATAGTATCCCAAAAACCCGGGAAGAGATACTTTTTGGCTCCATTTTTAAAGTCATTTGGGGTCTATAAATATCTCAATATTTTTTGCTTGACATAAGAAGAAAAGAGAATAAAAACTTAGGGTTTAGAGTGTGAAAACTTTGTGAAAAAGTTGAGTCCCCCCTCCTTGAGTTTAGAGGTTGTCCTAAGAGAGGTATATGAGAGATACCTTGTAAAAAAGGGATGTAAAGGTTCTCTCCTGAGCCTGTGTAAAGGAGAAAGAGTTATAAGGGTAGTTGATCTTTGTCTATTGGAAAGAAGATCGGTAGTGGAAGTCGATGGCCTCAAGTGAAGAGGAACTAAGAGTGGATGTAGGTCACGATGATCGAACCAATATAAATCGATTTGTAATTTCTGTTATGCTTTTCATTTCATTAGAAACTGATTTACTTATTCACTACTGATTTACTTACTCACTACTCTTACGAACATTTTCAAGTTAAACATCTTTCCTATACAGTTTTTCATTGAACGAGATTTTTTTTGAATCGACGAAAGTTTTCCAAAAGCACTAATTCAATTTAGTGCTAAAACGGTCCTAACCGTTGATATCAAAGCCAAGTTTTTTCAATTGGTTTAACACCCAATAGAAACTAAATGACTTTTTTGGTATTCAAGAGGGTTACTCTATGTTCAATAGGATAAACTACACATATTGAAAAACACGAATGAAAGTTTTCTTGCATTCTATAGTTTTAATTTATAGAATATCGTTGAAAATAATTTTCAAAAGTCTTCTTAACCAATGAACGAATGAAATGATTTGGAAAAGAAGACTTTTTCTTTCAATGCTAAAGCAATGAATGTTTTATTTTGTATTTTAGATAAAAATAAATTTATTCATGTTTTTATACGTGAAACTACACGTGATATTTGGCACACACTCGAAATTATATATGAAGGCACAAGTAGAGTTAAAGATTTTAAAGTTAATCTTTTGATGCATAGTTTTAAATTATTTTGAATGGAACCAAGCGAAACAATTGGAGACATATACACCCATTTTACGGATGTCGTTAATGGTTTAAAAGCACCTGGTAAAAGTTTTTCTAACCTCAAACTTGTTAATAAAATTTTACGATCTCTTCCTAAAAATTGAGATTTGAAAGTAACTACTATTCAAGAAGCAAAGGACTTGAACCGATTTTCTTTTGAAGAACTCATAGGGTTATTAATGACCTATGAAATGACCTATATAACACATGATAAATATGATAACAATCTTTCAAAGAACAAAAAGGATTTGACACTTAGAATAAAAGAAGACCATTCGAGTGAAAGTTCAAGTGATGATGATTTTGAACTCCCCACAAAAAAAATTAAAAAGTTTATAAAACAAAAATCTAAGAATAAAAATGAACTTAAAAAGAAAAGACTACAAAATAAGAAGAAAGCATTCAAGGCAACATGAGACGAATTGAGTACATTCGAAGATGAGGAATAAACCAACAAATACGAGGTGGTGAACTACGCTTTGATAGCTTTCGACGACGAGGTATAAGACTCAAGTAAATTTTTTTTACTTTATAATGAATTACTTGATGCTTTTTATGAGTTGTTTAATGATTTTAAATAGTTAGTAAAAATATAAAATGCTAAAAAAGGACCATATTTCTTTTTCTAATGAATTTAAAAATTTAAAAAATAAGTATGATAAATGCTTGTTAACCTCTTGCATTAAGTGTGAAGAATTAGATTCACTTAACAAAGAAAATATAGTATTACAACAAACTTTAAAAAACTTTAAAATTAAAAATAAATATTTAAACATGATCCTGGGTAACAAAGATCCTTACAAAAATTTGAAATAGGAAGCAAATCTTTAAACATGATCCTTGCTAATAAGGATCCTATTCATAGAAGAGATGAAATCGGCTTTGTGAGTAACACTCACCAAAAGCCAACCATCTTTGTTAAAGGCCTAACTTTGTATGTTTCACCTAGAAATAAATGTAATATTTATTGTAAATTTAGACATTATGCTCATAAATGTCCATTTAAGAGGTATAGTCCACATAAGTTAATTTGAGTGCCTAAAAGAACCTTAAATGACTCAATACAAAATGATAAGTTAAGTAGATCTATTTATGAGGAACCCAAGGTTAAATGGGTATATAAAAGAAAGCTAGAAGCAAAAATAAAATTTTGATAGTGGATGCTCAAGGCTTATGACTGCATATCCAATACACTTTACAAAGCTCACTAGCCGAAACAAAATGATTTTAATTGAGGATTCTATATAAAATCATACTTAATGATATTATATTATGCATGAGGATTTGAAGTAATGATAGTTTAAAATCTTATGGAATTATGTTTGACACTTTTGATCTTAATGATTATTGTGATAAATATTGTCCTTAGGTTTTAAATCATGATACATGGTTTGCATATCGAATGCTAGAGTATCTACATTACTTTCATTGGATTTCTCAAAAAGTCATTTTGATGATGATTTTAGATTTGTCTTTGTATGAGATGATATGTTGATGTTTATGACTTGAGATATACCATACATGAAACAAATTTCTTGATTCTCAAGAATATTTATCTAAACAAATCTTGATTCTTTCACTTGATATTGTTTGAATTTATTTCTAAGTTTTTCATTAATCATTTTCCCTATGATTCTACCCCTTAATGACTAAGGAAAGTATTTATCCAAATAAACCATGATATATCACTAAGACTTCTTAATGTCTATGACTTGAATTATATTATAAATTCCCTTGTATTTATGATTTATATGTCTCTTGATATGATTAAATTATTGATGTATAAAGGCATAAAATTGTTAGCCTGCACATCTCAGAAGTGTTGTGAAGCTTATACCTTCAATAAAGTTACAACATGAATGCTAAATACAGGATTGATATCATCCACCTAAACGTTAGCTTAAACATCATTGCATACTGACTTGAATATTAAATGTTAGCACCACTGGAATGTTAAATATAGGTGTTGGGAAGTTAATGTTACGAACAAGTCGATGCTAAGAGGGGGGGGGGGTTGATGGGGTTGGGGGTGGGTTGAATTAGTACAGCGGATAAAATCACCGATTCAAAAAAATTTTGTACGATAAAAATCGATTTCGATGAAAATTGTTTCATAAAGATACTAACTAAAGAGTATAGAAGCATAGTGAAAGAAATGAGAATGTAAGCAGTTTGTAGTAAAAATAAATTATAAAAATAAAAATGCAAATCAAGTTTTATAGTGACCTACATCCACTCCACCGATTCCTCTTTCGTTGAGGCCACCGATATCTACTAACGATCTTCCTTCAATGGGTGAAGATCAACTACCTTTACAACTCGATTCTCCTTTTAACAGGTTCAGGAGAGAACCTTTGCAACCCCCTTCACTCCTTTCTTAAGCAGGACTAACACTTTAGAGTCTGAGGAGTTCACACAATATTACAATAGTGTTTTCATTTCTTTTTGCTCTTAGTTGTGTGTATGTTAACTAGAGATGTGAAGGGTATTTATAGGCCTTAAGTTGATTCAAACTTGGAGTCTAAAAATGTCTCATCCTGGGTTTCTTGGGTCCTGGAGGTACCATCGCCTATAGCACTGACACTAGGCGGTACCACGGCCATGGGAGACTGTGTCCGGGTGGTACCACCGCCTAGACTGGTGGTACCACCGCTTGACAATCTTGGATACTGAGTCTGGGTAGTACCACTACCCAGACCGACGATACCACCGCTTGACACAGTCTCGAAGACTATGCCATGATGGTTCCACTTATTGGGTCACTGTTTGGGCCTTCCACTTGGCCCAACATAGCCCAAACCTAGGCTCAATTGGCCCTTAATTGAGTTGGCCTAATTTCAACCTAATTATGTGCTAACTATAAATTTTAAGGCATACACTAAGCTAAATAAGTCTGGTAAGTCTAGGTTTCTTCTAGCGAGCTTCTGGCGATCTTCTGACAAACTTCCGACGATCTCTCGGCAATGTTCCAGTGGACTCTCGGCGAGCTCCTAAACTTCATGACGATCTTCTTGGCGAGTTCCGATGAGCTTCTCTAACAAGTTCCTAGACTTCTTAGTCAATTCCGACAGAACTTCCGACGAACTTCCCAACTTCTGATGAACTCTCAAACTCCTAACGAAATCTTGTTCTTGACATCGGGACTTCATTTTGCTTTATGCCTTAATCGCTATCATAGTTAAAACCTACTTCGATCTAAACAATTATTATAAGGCTTAAATCAAATGTTATCCAGCATGTCATTGGTTCATCGATGCTTCATCCAATTCTTCGGCGTATTGTCCTCTCTTGCGGCCTATTGCCCAATCAGCTAGTTGGCCTTTGCAACTCTGATTTCCTTAGCATAATTTTTGCTCTTATTGCTTGATGCCCAAACCCTTGGCTTAAAGCCTTCTACCGATACGTCGATCGATCCTCCAGCTTGACGTCTAATCTTCTGACATGTTTCATTCCGACCCAACATGATTCTTCCTACCTTATTTATTTCTCCTTGATTGAAGCTTCCTGCATCACTCAAAATGTAGATCAAATAAGCACTATCAATTGGTTTTATCATCAAAATTTAAGATTCAACAATCTCCCCCTTTTTGATGATGACAACCAATTGATGACAGTATTTAAACAAACTCCTACAGCTTAAAAAAACCCACCTATCAATATTGATAGAACCTTCAATTCAAGTTAAATTCAAGTCGAAGCAATATTTCATCATGAATATGTGTGACATAAAATCATGCATAATCAAATTTTTAATACATCATTCCATGCATGATCATCATTATAACTTCGCCCCCTTTGTCATCAACAAAAAGGAGAAGTGCAACTATACAAGATATTAATATAAAATTTTAAATAATTACATAATTTCAAGTTTTATCATCATGCAAGCTAGCAAGTTTTTTACAAAATTTTTATACCTTTTGATATATGCAAGATAGCAAGTTTTTGCATCTACTTGAAACGTGCAAGCTAGCATTTTTATGTTTCTAGCAATTTTTTCTTCATGCAATTTGCAAGCTAGTAAATTTAATAAGTTTTACATAATTTTGGAACATGCAAGCTAGAAAATTTTACACATATAAAAGTTTGTAAATTTTTTGCATCTTTTGATATGAGCAAGCTTTTTGCTTCTTTTTATGATGTAGAAACTAGCAACTTTTTCCTTCTTTATGAAGTATGCTAGCTGGCTAGCAAGCTAGCAAACTCCTATTAAATGTGCAAGATAGCATATTTTTCTCTTTTGAGAAGTGTAATTTTTTGCTTCCTTTGCAAAGTGCAATCTAGCAAAATTTTACATCATTTTACAACATGCAAGCTAGTAATTTGGCAAGTGTTACTTCTCTTTGAAGTACGAAGGCTAGCAAGAATACAAGATAGCAAGCTAGTAAGATTTGCTCCCCCTATGTCATTGTTAAATAGAAGGGAAGAATATAATTTTGTAATTCATTTTCCCTTTACAATAATTTTTAAATTATGATAAAGGTAAATTATAAATATGTTTGTACATTATTATAATTTCAAATTAAAACATGCATAATTTCAAAACCTTAAATTTCATCCTTACTTCATGCATGATACAAATAAGTCAATCATTACTATGGGTATATCATACATGATACTAAAGCATTCATAATACCAAACATTAAATCAGCATTTTTTAAGCATTTATCACTTTATGATTGTCGGTACCAAACACTGTCACGCCCCCCCCCCCCCCCCCCCCGAATTATCACATTCAGGAGGTGTGACCCTGTCTAAAATCAATAATATTATAATTCATCATCAATTCAATCCAGGATCCAATCTAACAATTTGAGGATACTAAGAATCATTCAATAATCAATATTCACAACTCATAAACAAGTATGTTACATAAACCATAATCCACTTCACTCAGAGATTCACAAAATCCCATGGCAACTCAACTAAACATCATCCACAACACAAATCCATAATCGTAGAAGTATATACAATCACAAAAAGATAATTATTTACCATGAGTTCTTATCCTTATACAATTTAAACTTATCATTCCATACACATGAGCGGTCCTTTAAACTTTTACAACACATAAATATCAACAGATCCTTAACATTACATCAGAAGTAAAGTTTACTATACAACAAAAACCATCATCCAACAAAATTAGCTCAAAAATCTTCTAGCCTTTCACTGCTTTAACCCAATTCTAGCTTTTCAGTGCGTGACAAGTTACCCTGAAAAATTTATATAGCAACGGGGTGAGCATAAAGAGCTCAGCAAGTGTTTAACATATCCATGGCGATAGGAGAAGTTCAAGCAGGTTTAGTATCAAGATACAAAGTAGAAATACAAATGTTCATTTGAAGTCATCTCATTTGATATAAAATCACAAAGGTTGACCTCGTTCAAAAACAGGCATTAGACATAACAATAGGAGAAAGGAAATTGGAGCATTTCATTGGCAAAAGAAACGTTTAGGCATGTATCAAATGGCACGTGAAGCATTTAGGTACATATCAAAGGCATAAGAGTGTTTGAGAGCATAACAATGACATACGAAACACTTCAAGGTATAACAAGTGAACCGAGTAATAAACACAAGCTTGTATGTCATTTTTGATGTAGCATGCATTCCATTTTTATCCAAAGCATAATATGAACTCATAAACAAAGCTTTGGATATCATATCAATAAACATAGATGGCGCTGTGGGACCACATACATAATGTGATTCATCCATTTCTGGATGACCACCAAGCATAAGTCTCCCACGTCTGGGAGCTCCATCCACTCACGTCTGAGTGAAGTCAATGGGGCCGGCAGAGCAATCGCAGGTTCTAAGCATAACTCCCTTTACCATTTCTGGCAAAGGTTCACAATATCCCACAAGACACCAGAGTACAAAAGGGTAGTATGAACAATAACATTGACACATATCAGAAGCACATGCGGAACAACGAAATGTACATATGCCTTTCGAGTCAATACGATACAAACATAATCTTTCACAAATGTATTCAGATTTAAAAGGAAACAAAAACAGGAGTATACAAGGATTTCAAGAAATCACATATGGCTCAATTGAAATAAGAAAGTTAGATGAATTCAATGTCCAAAGAAATGAAACTGGAAGAGGCACATATCGAAAGCAAATGTGGAACAATGGGATGCATGTGCCGAATCATTACGCTGAAAACATGAACTTTAGATGATAGCTGCAGACAAATAAATAAATGACAAAAGTATACAGGAATTTAAGGTAATAATGTAAAGTTTAACTGAAGAGTGTTTGCCGAAATCGATTTCCAAAGAGAAGAAACAAGAAGAGCCGAAATCGACCAAAGCTCGATTCTGGCAGAATTTGATAGGGACATTGTATGAACTATTTCGATAACCAATTATGCTCTAATTTATGCAAAATATGTGTCATTAGAAATCTTTATCAATCTAATTTTAGGCAAATTAAGTTTGACAAGAATTGGAATTTACAACAGGGAGTTACAGATAATTTCGTAGCCAAAGGTCTGAAAATATTTGCTCTGTTTTACTGAATTCATTGGGTCGATGAAAGCAGATGTTTTAGTTAGCAATTATTCTCCGAAAATTTCAAATCAGGTATATAAAGAAAGAATTTTGAGTCTAGCTTCGAATAAATCATAATTTGTATGAATCTGAGTTCACAGCACAAAGTTATAAGTAGTTAAGCAACAAGAGGTCTCTATTTTGCAGAATCTGTAGGGTTAATTGAAACAGAAGTCGTAGTAGGCATTTAAACTCCAAATCATTCAATCTTAGTGTCAAAATAAAGATATTTGAGTCTACTTTCAAATGGAATAGATTTTACCTAAATCAGAGTTTAGTGCTAAAAGTTAGATCGAAAACAATGTATAGAAGTTAGATTACCAAAAAATTTCATATTCATGGCTTTGTATCAAAAGGAAAGAACGGTTTGGTACTAAGCTGAAATCTTTTGCATTTATGAAGAATTAAAAGGAAAACAGAGATTAGGAATTCTGTAGGAAGAGATTAGAACACTTGCCTTAAGCAAATTTGATTCCCAAATGGGGGGAGTTGATGCAAAACCTCAATCAAAGCTTCTTCTTCAATTCCTCTTCTTCTTCTCCTTCTTCCCTTCTCTTCTCTTCTTAATTCACGTTGGCTGCAGTATCTGAAGGTTACATTTAGTTTCTCCTTTAATCTCTTATTTAATTACATTTTGGTTAACATAAGGGTTGCAAAGTTACAAGGTGGCAAGCATGCATGAAAAATGCTAGGTGTCATCCTTAGAGCAAACTTAGGTGGCACCATTAGGTTAGCTAGTGACACATGTCCACTATTTTTATTTTTATTTTTATTTTTATTTTTAACTTAAATCTGAATCTTTAATAAATTATATCAAACTTCTAATATTTACTCTTAGGTCCCTAGCCATAAATATTTAATCATTTATTATTTAATAAAAAAAATTATTATTTACTAATTTTTTTTTTTTTTTTTTAATGGGGATGTTACAAACACTCATCATTTATTTTCTCTTCCTTTATCATCAATAAAAAGGAGAATCATTCGACAATGCAAGTGTTTGAAAGCATGTCAAGTATGTTTTCCACCAATTTCTCCAAGTTATGAAGAACCGAGAAATTCGAAAAAGGAATTCATACATTTAGAATATTTAGCATACATAATTCTCTTTTAATTAAATCAAACTATTCCTCATTCAATTTTAAATCGTCAAATAATCAAAATCACTTTTCAAGAGATTCATTAAAAGTGACATAAATAGATTCATTAACCTCTTTTTAAAAAATCAATAAAATAGAAAAAAAGAAAATTTTCAAGAAGAAAGCTTTCATCTTTTTTAGTGTTACAATTCATATGATTGATTTCATATAAGTATGCTTAAAATTTTTATATAAAAACCATCTATCTTGTTTAAAATCGAAAAAGCAACTTTCATTGCGACAGAGATCAATAAGCCATAAAAAAAAAATCATCATGTATAACTTTAAAATTACATGCATAGTATAAAATCATCAAGCATGGTACCAAAACTTTTAATATTTTCATTATGCATCATTAAATCATTAAAACTGATATCATCAAACATAAAGCATTTTCATTTAAAATCATATTATTTATTATAGTTATGTATTTTTCTTTTTAGGTGAATCTAACTTTTTATGTTTAGTCTTCCATACAAAAGCCATGCATCATCATTTATAATCGCAAGGCAATATGGAAATCAATATGATACACACTATTGCTTCTTAAAAATATACATAAGATTAATCTTATTAGATGTACAAGCATTAGATCTATCATTTTTTTCCATTTTCATAAAACATGCAATTGTCATTATCTTTTTCAAAATTACTAGCATGATCCCAAATTTTTTATTTTTATTAACAATTTATATATAATTTTTCTAAACTAATTAAAAAATAACTCATAAAATATATTATGTAATTTCGAAATAAAGCAAAGGGGTTTTGCTTACCTCGTTGTCGAAAGTCGTTAAGGTATAGTTTGCCACCTCGCTTTTGTTGGTTTGCTCCTTGTCTTTGGATGTACCCGATTCATCTCATGTTACCTTGAGCACTCTCTTTTTCTTTGGCAACTTCTTTTTAAGTTTATTATTATTCTTTGATTCTTGTTTTAAGAATTTTTTAACTTTCATTATGAGGAGTTCAAGGTCATCATCATCATCACTTGAGTCATCAATCAAGTAGTATTCTATTGTTCGAAGTGCCAAATCCTTCATATTTTTTGAAAGGTTGTTCTCATATTCGTTTTGTGCTATACAACTCATTTCATAAGTCATTAAAGACCCGATAAGTTCTTCGAGAGGGAAAGTATTCAAATCCTTGGCCTCTTGAATGGTCGTTACTTTAGGATTCTAAGTTTTAGAAAGAGATCATAAAACTTTATTAACAAGTTCAAGATTTGAAAAATATTTGTCAAAAGTTTTTAAGCCATTGACGACATCTGTAAAATGGGTGTACATGTCAACAATGGTTTCACATGGCTTCATTCGAAATAGTTCAGAATTATGTATTAAAAGATCTATCTTAGAATCTTTTACTCTACTAGTGCCTTCATGTGTGATTTCAAATGTATGCTAAATATCGAAAGCTGTTTTACAAATAGAAACATAATTAAACTCATTTTTGCTCAAAGCACAAAATAGAGCATTCAAAGAAAAAGTTTTCTTCTCCAACTCATTCCAATCGTTCATTAGAAGAGAAGACTTTTGAAAACCAAATTCGAATATATTCCATAAATCAAGATTTAATGAAAGCAAGAAAACTCTCATTCAAGTTTTCCAATATATGTAGTCCGTCCCATTGAACATAGGAGGATGAACGATAGAAAAGCCCTCTTGAAAGCCGAAAAGAGCCATTTCTCTTAGGTGTTAAACTAAATGAGAAAAATGTGGCTCTGATTCCAACTGTTAGAATAAGTCGACACTAGGGGGGGGGGGGGGGGGGGGTGAATTAGTGCAGCAGATAAAATCATCGGTTCGAAAAATCTTCGTATGATAAAAACTGATATCGATGAAAATCATTTCATAAAGATATTAACTTGAAAGAGTATGGGAGCGTAGTGAAATCAATAAGGATGTAAGGCAGTTTGCAATAAATATAAATTGCAAGAATGGAAATGCAAACTGAGGTTTATAGTGGTTTGGTCATCGTGACCTACATCCACTCCACCGATTCCTCTTCTGTCGAAGCCACCGGTATCCACTAATAATCTTCCTTCAATGGGTGAAGATCAACTACTCCTACAACTCGATACTCCTTTTGATAGGTTCATAAGAGAACCTTTACAACCCCCTTCACTCCTCTCTTAAGCAAGACTAACACTTTAGAGTTTGAGGAGTTCACACAAGATTACAATAGTGTTTTCTTATCTTTTTGCTCTCAGTTGTGTGTATGTTAACTAGGGATGATAGGAGTATTTATAGGCCTAAAGTTGATTTAAACTTGGAGCCTAAAAAGGTTTCATCCCAGGTTTCCCTGATATAGTCTTGGAGACTGTGCCATGATGATTCCACCAATTGGGTCACTGTTTGGGCCTTCCACTTGGCCTAACCCGGCCCAAACTTGGGCCCAATTGGATCCTAATTGAGTTCGCCCAATTTCAACCCAATTTTGTGCTAACTATAAATTTTAAAGCATATACTAAGTTAAATAAGTCTAGTAAGTCTAGGTTTCTTCCGTCGAGCTTCCGGTGATCTTCCGATGAACTTCTAATGATCTCTTAGCAATGTTCCAACAGATTCTCGGCAAGCTCCTGGACTTCATGATGATTTTCTTGGTGAGTTTTGATGAGCTTCTCTAACAAGCTCCTAGATTTCTCGGTCAATTCTGACATAACTTCTAACGAACATCGGGACTTCCGACGAACTCTCGAACTCTCAATGAAATCTCGTTCTTGACTCCGGGTCTTCATTTTGCTTTATGCCTAGATCACTATTATAGTTAAACCTGCACACTTAAAACCTACTTCGATCTAGATAATTATTATAAGGCTTAAATTAAATGTTATCTGGCATGTCATTGCTTCATCGATACTTCGTCTGATTCTTTGGCGCATCATCCTCTCTTGCGGTCTATTGCCCAATCAGCTAGTTGACCTCCATAACTCTGATTTCCTTGGCATAATTTCCGCTCTTCTTGGCCCAATGCCTAAACCCATGGCCTGAAGCCTTCTATCGATATGTCAATTGATCCTCCGGCTCGATGTTCAATCTTCTAACATGTTTTATTCTGGCCCAACATGATTCTTCCTGCCTTAATTGTCTCTCACTGATCGAAGCTTCTTGCATCACTCAAAACGCAGATCAAATAAGCACTATCAATTGGTTTCATCATTGAAATATGAGATTCAATAGTTAAAAGTCAATTGTTGAAGCTTGAATAGTTGAAAAATAAAATTGCAGCTTGAAAAAGAACTGAAGGCAGTGCACCAATGGTAGCACCGCCCAGTTGGCAGTACCACCGCCCGAAACTGTGCCCTAAAAAAGGGCTTTTAGGACCGGCGGTAGAATCGCCTGCAAACTTTCCTCCACCTCTCCTCCACACCTCTAAACTCTTCTCCACTTCTCATTCTCCTTGCTCTTCCTCTAGAAACCCAAGAAAGCCCTTCTCTTCTACAAATCTAAGGATCAATCTCAACTCTCCAAGAGATCATTACAAGAGTAATCCTCAAAACCTTTCTCTCAATTCATTGATAGATCTTGCTTCTTATATGTAGTTCTCTCATTAATAATATATATAGTCTTATGACATCTAGAAGATCCTCAAAGAATAAAGAAAAGAAGAGATTAGATGAAACCTATAATTCCATACTCTTTGATTCCTCTCAACATGCCCTTAAATTCCCAACCTTTGAGTATAGAAGTGTACATAAGGAAAAATATGTAGATATAGAAGAATTGAGTAATTTGGAACCAATTCAATAGTTTGCCAACTTAGATGTCCTTCCAATTCTTCAAATAAGTGAACACATTTATCCTAGACTTGTTCATTTGTTTTACAACAACTTGCATACGGATGAAAATGATAGGATGTCCACTTATTTCTTAGGGCATCATATACCCATTACGGATAGTGTAATTTATAATCTCATAGGAATTCCTAAAAAAGGAAAAGGTTGCTATTTTAGAGGATAATGAGACATTGAATCAGTTGGAGTTATATATTCTGAGACATTAGACACTATCTTTGATAACTCAAATTTGTCTATCGTTCCAAAAAGTTATGAACATTTGCTACCCTTCAGCACAAAATTACTTCATCACATCGTGATAAGTATTGTACTTCCAAAACAACATAATCATGATGAAATTAGTCAAATAGAATTAGGAACAATGTATTAGATTATGGTAGGACATAATAACTGTTTTGGATATCTGATACAACAAAACATGATTGAACTCTCAAGAAAAGATATGATGCTTCCATATGGTGGTTTGATTACTAGACTAATGCATGCACATGACATAGTCATTCCACCAGACAAAGAAATCTTGAAACTGGATCGATTTAATGTCATCAATAGAAACATATTAAGGAGATTAAGATCTATAGTAAAAAATAGTGTTTAGACTAGATTACCTAGGAGGACTGATCCTTCCTCACTTGAACTAGAATCTGAAACACCTAAATATAGAGAAAGTCAATCTCCTCCTACTAGTCTCTTTGAGGCAGCACCTCCAACAGAGCAAGCACCCTTCTCATATGCCGATTCCATAGTAACTCGATTGGATCGGATTGAACTACATCAAAATCAAATCTTAACCGAGATGTAGCAAATTCATCGACAACTTGATACTCTATTTAGGAATTTTAGTTTACCACCACCTGAATAGCTTGTATATTTCTCCTTTTTTTTGTTAATGAAGGAGAAGACCCATTAGTATCCTAATATACTGTACTCTTACACTCTATGATGTACCTTTTGATGTTATGTGCTTTTCAATATGTACTTCTTAATGATATTATATGACACTTTAAGAATTAGGCATGTTAAATATTCTGAATATATGAATTCCTTTATACATTTTTTAGATTTCTTATTTTTTTTTCATAACTTGAATTTTTCTTTTAAATTGAGATGGTTTGGTATGAATCCTTCCTCTTACTATTTACAAAAGAAAAGATTCGATTCATGGACTTTTGATATTCACAACTTGATTCCTTATTTTTCAAATGATGATCATGGGTCCTTCCTCCTATTTGCAAAGGAAGAGTCTTGATTCATAG
Organism: Musa acuminata AAA Group; assembly: GCF_036884655.1. Classification (NCBI taxonomy): domain Eukaryota; kingdom Viridiplantae; phylum Streptophyta; class Magnoliopsida; order Zingiberales; family Musaceae; genus Musa; species Musa acuminata. Next base: position 38,170,503 of record NC_088346.1, on the reverse strand, counting down.
ATCTTTGGATTAATGACTTGATCTTTTCTAGATAATCAATTCCTATGAATCCTTCTTCCTTCTATGTACAAGAAAACGGATTTGGTATACACATTTTAATCTTTTTGATGAATCCTTTCTCTTTACTATAGTAGAAGCTTGATTCAATAAAACTTATTTTTTATGGATTTGGTTCTTATAACTTGATGTTTCTTGTGATGAATGAATTCCTCCCTTCTTCTTCTTCCTCTTCTTTTTATTTTTCTAATGAAAGGAAGAAAGAAACTTACACAACTCAAGAAGAACCAAAAAGTGCATGCACATCTAAAGCAATAATGCTAGCTTGCTCATTTAAAAAAGCAAAAGGAGTTATCTTGAAAAGTTTTTGCTCAACTTCTCATTTCACAAATTTGCTAGCTTATATAAATTAGTGTAAAACTTACTTTAATAGTTTAAAATACTTGCATAAATTGTTGAATGATTCTCCTTTTTGTTGATGACAAAGGGAGAGAAATGATAAATGAATGGTATTATGACCAAAATGTTAATTTAATTTTGGTGTCATGCATGAAGTGATAAATGCTTAAAATTTTAATGTTTTAGCATCATGTATGTTATGTCCAAAATGATGGTAACTTTGGTATCATGAATGCTTTAGTATCATATGTGTTATACCCAAAGTGTTGTTGATTTGTTTTTTATATCATGCATGAAGTGAGGATAATGCACAATTGGTTTTAATTTGAAACTATAATGATGCACAACATATGAAATTTTGATATGATATATTGTATTTATCACTATGATCAAAATTGTTTAACTTGAATTCAAAGGTTGTGATTTCTTTTGAATTTAAGTTTGCCTTATCTTAATATGACATATAGATCGAGGAAGTTAAGGTTAACTCTATCGTCAATTGGTTGTCATTATAAAAAAGGGGGAGAATATTGAATCTCATATTTTAATAATGAAATCAATTGATGAATTATTGATCTAATCCATATATTTTAATAATGAAAGTGTTGTAGGATTAACTATGATAATGAATAAGACATAAAGCATATGTTGGGCCGGAGTCAAAGATCGGATGATTTATCGAAGATTCAGATGATGTGCCGGAAGCTCACTGAGAGTTCATCGGGAGCTTGCCAAGAGTTCATCGGGAGTTCGCTAAGAATTCATCAGGAGTTTGCCAAAATCTTGCCAAGAGTTCACCAAAAGTTCGTCGAGAGTTCGCCGAAAGAACAATTGACATACCAAATAAAGATTACTTAGTTAATACCTTAATTATCATAGTTAGAACTTAGATTGAGTTAGGATTATGAGGTAATCCCAATAACTCAATTAGGGGTCAATTGGGCCTGATTCAGGGCTAGTTTGGGTCGGACTGATGGCCCAAATAGTAACTTGGAACCTTGTCAGGCAATGGCACCGTCGGAGCTGGCAGTGGAACCACCTGAGGCTAAGCCTCCTAAGTGGTCTGGGCAGTGGTACCACCGACAATTAATGCTGTCAAGCGGTGGTATCACCCTATCAAGTAGCGGTACCACCTTATCAAGTAGTGGTACTACTAGAGCCCAATCTTCGAGGCTCTATTAGGCGATAGTACCACTAGACTAGGCGATGGTATCACCTAGTGTTAGTGTGTAGAAAATAGTACTACCTAATAATGATAGTGGTACCACCAATACTCTAGAAATTCGAGATAAAACACTTTTTGGCTCCAATATTGAAGCCATTGAGGCTTATAAATACTCCACTCTTTTCTATACGAAGAATTAACAAAGTGTGAACAAAAATCTTGAAGCATTGGGGTGTGAAAGTGTTGTAAATCTAAGTGTCCTCATCCTCCCTTTCTAAGTCTTATGATCATTCAAGTAAGGTGTGAGGCTTGTAAGAGTTGTCTCCTAAACCCGTGAAAAGGAGAAAGTGTTGTAAGAGGGTGGTTGGTTTTCACCCATTAAAGGAAGACTATTAGTGGACGTCGGTGACCTCGACGGAGGAGGAATCAGAAGTGGACGTAGGTCACAATGACCGAACCACTATAAATCCGATGTGTTCTTTCCTTACTGCTTACTTTTGCTACTTAGTTGCACTCTACATTGGACACTTACTTCAAGTCGACATCGTCTCGATACAATTTCTTCGTTATGTTTTTATCAACTCGGAAATATTTGGAATCACAATCATCATTTTTATTGCTGCACTAATTCACCCCCCCCCTCTTAGTGTCGTATTGATCCTAACAACAGAGACATCATGAAAATATGGATGTCAGATCTATACTCCTGCATCTCCACAAACTGTTTGAGGAGCAGGGAAGAACTTGATGATATGAGATATTCAAGAGACTCTTCTACGCCAGGATGACTAAAGGGGTATTGGTTCAGAACCATGTCATAAAAATAATAGAGTGGATTGAGAAACTCACAGGTCTTATACTTCAGTCCCTAGATGGTAACCTATGTTGATCTTATACTTTAGTCCCTACCAGATTTTTTTTCTCAATTTATTATGAATTTTAATATGAACAAACTTAAGGTGATTCTCCTTGAGCTCCTCAATAGGTTGTGGGAGGCAAAGAGCACCATCAAGAAAGAGAAACTAGTTCTCTACGTTGGTGAGAACAAAAGGAAAAAGAAGGCTGAGAAGTCCCTTAAGAAGGGCAAGGGCAAGGGCAAACAGGGTAAGGCAAAGGTTGCCAAGATTAATCCAATAAAAGACAAAGGCTAGTGCTTCCACTATCACAAAAATGAGCATTGGAAAAGGAACTACAAGTAGTACCTTGCAAAAAAGGTAAAATAGAAGCTTAGAGAAGCTTTAGGTATATTCATGATTAGTTTCTAATTGTTAGATTTTTTATGTTAATGCATGGGTGTTGGATATTAGTAGTGCTTATCACATCTGCAATTCATTGCAGATTCTGACAAGATATAGGAGATTGGCGAAAGATAAGATTAACTTCAAGATGGGCAATAGAGCAAAAGTTGCTACTATTGCTATCGATGAGGTCATTTTGCATCTGCCTAGTGGAGCTACTATTATATTAGATACATGTTATTTTATTTCCTCTATTATCAAAAGTGTTATTTATGTTCCATGTTTGACATTGAATGGTTATAAAGTAGTTTTTGAGAACAATAGTTGTTCGATTATTAAGGATGATAAGATCATCATTTGAGGGATATTGCATAATGATTTGTTTATGCTAAATATTGCTCCACATGTCATGAATGTAAGCATGTCTAAGAGGAAGCAAGATGAGGTGAACGATGTATACCTATGACATTGTAGGCTAGGTTACATCCATGAAGGAAGGATTCAAAAGTTGCTGAAGAATGGATACCTAGATCTATTCGACATTAAGTCATATGCAACTTGAAAGCCTTGCTTTCGTGGAAAAATGACAAACTCTCTATTTAGTAGAATTGGAGAGAGAGCCATTGAGTTATTAGAACTCATACATAGCGATGTATGTGATCCTATATTAACTCAAGCTATAGTTGGTTCCTCCTACTTCATTACTTTCACTGATGATTTCTCTAGGTACGGACATGTGTACTTAATTAAGCACAAGTCCGAAGCTTTCGAGAAATTCATAGAATATAAGAATGAAGTAGAGAACCAGTCTTGAAAGAGTATTAAAACTCTTCGATCAGATCGATGAGGCAAGTAATTGAGTACAGAGTTCACTTAATTCCTCAAGGACCATGGGATTCTGTCCCAATAGACACCTCCTTATACACCACAGCTTAATGGTGTAACAGAAATGAGGAATCACATGCTATTAGATAAGGTATGGTTCATGATGAGTTTTGCTGACCTATCTATCTCATTCTAGGGATATACCATAGAGACCGCAACTTACCTTCTAAACAGAGTTCCATCTAAATCAGTAGTGTCTACACTATATGAGATATGGAAAGGGAAGAAACATAATCTTAAGGTTGTTAAGATTTGGGGCTGCCTTGCCCATGTTAAAAGACACAACTTCGATAAGTTTGAATTCAGGATAAAACAATGCAAGTTCGTGGGATACCCCAAGGAAACTTGTGGGTATTATTTCTATCACCTCGAGGACCGAAAGGTCTTTGTTACCAAAAGAGCAATATTCCTTGAGAATGAACACATTCTTAGTGGAGACAGTGAGAGCATGATAAAATTAAGTGAGGTTAGAGAACTTAGCTCAGGCACTATTCCGGAGACCGAGCCTGTTCAGGTACCTGACACATAAATTCTAATTTTGCATAGATCTGGTATAGTGTCATATCCTCCTGAGAGATATGTAGGATATATCAGTGGAGAGGACACTTAGTATGCTGATCCTTAGACCTACGAGGAGGCTATTATGAGCATAGACTCTGAGAAGTAGTAAGAAGTCATGAATTCTAAGATAGAATCCATGTACTCCAACAAGGTTTAGAACCTTGTTGATGCACTTGAGGGTATTATACCCATCGGTTGGAAATGGATCTTCAAGAAGAAGATCAGAGTAGATAAAAAGGTTGAGACCTATAAGGCAAGAGTAGTGGCTAAGGGGTATTGTCAATAGCAAGGTGTCAACTATGATGAAACTTTCACACCTGTAGCTATGCTGAAATCTATCTGAATTCTATTAGCTATTGCAGTACATTATGATTATGAGATATGCTAGATGGATGTAAAAACTATGTTCCTCAATGGCAACCTTGAGGAGGAGGTATATATAATATAGCTTGAGGGATTCATATCTAGGTAGAGTCTAGATAAGGTGTGGAGATTGCTTAAGTCCATTTATAGACTAAATCAGGCTTCCCAAAGTTGGAACATAAGATTTGATAAGGCGATCAGATCTTATGACTTCGTTAAAAATAAAGATGAGACTTGTGTGTACAAGAAGGTAAGTGGGAGCGCTATCACCATCTTGGTGTTATATATGGATGATATCCTAATAATTAGGAATAATATAGGAAAGCTCTCCATAGTAAAGGCTTAGCTATCTAGACACTTCTCAATGAAGGACTTAGGGGAAGCATCCTATATTTTGGGGATTTGGATCTATAGAGATAGATTCAAGATGATGCTTGGATTGTCCCAATCTAGGTATATAGACACCATTGTTAAAAGGTTTGACATGAAAAATTTCAAGAGAGGTCTCATACCGATGAGACATGAAATTTCACTTTCTTAGAGAAATGTCCCCAAAAACTCCTAAAGAAAGAGCAAACATGGATAGGATACCCTATGCCTACGTGATAGGGTCTATCATGTATGCTATACTATATACCAGGCTTAATATAGTATATGTTCTGAGTGTCATGAGCAAGTATTAGGCATATCCAAGCTTAGTGTATTGAAAGCAGTAAAGTACATCTTTAAGTACTTGAGAATGACTAATGATTTTTTACTAGTATAGGGAGGAGGTACCCTCCAGGTTGAGGGCTACATGAACTCAAGTTTTCAATCTAATGTCGATTATAAGTCGAATTCAGGGTATGTGTTCACCTTGAATGGGGCAGTAGTGAGCTGGAAGAGTTCCACGTAAGATACTACTACTGACTTGACCATAGAGGCAAAATACATTGTTGCGACAGAAGCAACAAAAGAGAAGGTATAAATGAAGAAGTTCATCACCGATCTAGGAGTTGTATCGGATAGTGCAAAATTAATTCCCATATATTATGACAATAATGGGGCGATCCCTCAAGCAAAGGAACCTAGGCTTCCTCAGAAGTGTTCTGAAGAGGTTCCACCTTATCAAAGACATCGTGAACCATGGAGATGTAGTAGTGCAAAGAGTTCCATCTGAAGATAATATTGCAGATCCACTAACAAAGCCATCAACTTAGATTGTATTTGAGCATCACAAAGGTCTGATGGAGATCAGACACGTAGGTGATTGGCTTTAGGTCAAGTGAGAGATTGTTAGTTATAGGTGCCCTATAAGCCAATCACGTGAGTGATGACACCTGTGACATGCTATGACAATCTCTTTATTTATTATTACTAGCATTTTATCACATATTATCTAGATATATATTGTGATGTCCTTGGATTTGTGTAATAGGAATCGGATCATGATGAGATCATGATAATGAGATTGATTCATCTTTAAACACATCCTAAATCATCTTGGTCATAGGTTACTCGAGAAGGATATCGAGATAACCAAATAGATTGGTGCGTTGTCTACTCATCTATATAATGGAGGTAGCTAATCTCATAGTTGCTCATGTGGGGACATTAGAGGTATAGTACAAGTGCTCGTTGGAGAATGAGTTCACTGATTGATCTATATATGGAATGTTGGATGGTTAATGATACTTGACGTTAGACAGTGATTCCATAGTCTCAATTGTGTGTCTTGTCCTTAGACTTGAGACACAAAAGAAGTCTTGTTTGAGTACTTTATTCTTTGATATCGGACTTACAAGTTTGAAAGTTTCAGATCTGATACAACCAATTCTCAGAAATGGTAACCAACCTTAAAAAGGCAATTATGTGTCAACAAAGGATCATCCACTCTCGATATTATGAGAGAAATATATCTTATGTGCTTACTCAAATAAAATCCCTGAGTAGGGTCATTCGGATTGAGAGACGAGTTCTCTAGGAGAATTCGATTAGAGTGAGACTCGGACAAGATTCCATATGGGCCTGATGTTACCATGCCCAATATATGGTCTTTAGGATGTTAGATGGATGAGGGACTATAGACACATGGTAACTATGGACAGATAGGTTCGATGGATTAGATCCCCCTTGTACCATTTGGAGATTATGACATAGTTGCCTAGTACGACTATAGTCGATGGGTCAAGTAAATTATTACGGAGATAATAATTCACTATATCAGAAAGAGTTCTGACAGGATCGACTCATGGCCAGCTCAGTATCGAGCCTAGAGGGTCACACACATATGGTGGATGTTGCGACGAGTAGAGGTGCGGGTATAAGATATCAGCGCAACCCTAGTTTGAATCCTGTAGATAAGATCCAATTGGATAATTAGATAAGATCCAACTGGATAATTGGATAGAGATCCAATGTGGATAGGATTCATTAAGGGTTAAGTTGCTTGCACCTCTATAAATAGGAGGAACTTCATGGTTCATAGGCTAGAGCTACTGGTGGTTACCCTCCTATTCTCTTTAGCCTCCTCTCCTCTGCCTTAGCTCCGGTAGCCTTGCAGTATGCTTAAAGAAGGAGATCCACAGTGATTTGAGGAGCGTCATCGTCGCATCCGCCATGTGGATCACCGCTAGAGAGGAGTACGTGAGTGCTCCTTCATCCACTTCATTGGATCTAAAAATTTTGGGGATATATGATCTCCCAAGTAATAGTTCTAATATGATATGTGTGGTTTTTCGATTTTGCGATTTTATCGCGTACCAATCATTGCACAACGACCTAGTACTTAACTTTGAAAAATCTAGTTTTGTTTTTTGTTTTCCACTGTGCATAAGATGCCGACCAGTAAATTTCTGAACAGGTACCATCACTTGACGTGGCACTAGGTCATTGAATGAGCCATCCATCCGACCCAAATTAGTCCTGATTCGGACCCAATTGGCCCCTAATTGAGTTAGTAGGATTTCTCCTAAAATTAACTCAAATTGAAACCTTAACTACGATAATCAAGGCTAAACAATTACAATGCAAGCAATCCTAGTTGTTCAGCACGTTAATTGTTCATCTAACCTCCCAGTGAAACTTTTGGCGCACTCCTGGCAATCTTCAAGCGAGCTTTCAGTGAACTCCCGGTGAGCTTCCGACACATCGTTCGAACCTTTGGCATATCCCCCGACTTTTCTAGCCCGATACCCGATCTCTGACTTCGGCCCAACATTCAATTATTCTTTAATTATTTTTCCTTTTCACAATCATAGTTAGTCTTGCATCACTTTTCTTAATAAATGAATTAGATCATTAATTCATCGATTGATTTCAACATTAAAATCTGAGATTCAATAATCCCCTCCTTTTAATAATGACAACAATTGATAACGGAGTTAATCGTAACTCCTCCTATCTATATACTATATTGAGATAAGATAAACTTGTTAGGATCAAGAGCACTACAAGGGGGGGGGGGGGGGGGTGAATTAGTGCAGCGGAAAACTTTCGACGTTTAAAACTTCGTTCGTACGACAAGAGCAATTTCGATAGAAAAGCTGATTCGTAAATTACTTTAACTTGATCAGGTAAGAAGCAGTTAAAATAAATCTATAAATGAAATTTGCAGTTATGATGGAAATCAGAATATAAGCACAAATTGAAATACGATGTTCGTACGAGAAAAGCGATTTACGTCTAAACACCGATTCAGAAAATACTGAGCTTAGAAACGCAATCGTAAAAGCGCAGAAGCCAGTAAGCTATGAAGGAGGTTTGCAGTAAAGTTAATCAGCTCAAAGTAAATGCAAACCAGAGAAGATGAGAGTTTACAATGGTTCGGTCAATCGTGACCTACATCCACTCCTCCGATTCCTCTTCTGTCGAGGCCACCGGCATCCACTAACGATCTTCCTTTACTAGGCGAAGATCAACCTCCTTCTTACACCCCTCTTCTCCTTTTACTGGGTTTAGGAGACAACCCTTACAAGCACTCACTCTCCTCTCTTAAACAGAATTCTAACACTTAAGCTAGAGGAGGGAAATTCTAGAGATTGCAGTAGTGTTTTCTCTCTTTTAATCTCTCTGTGCTTGTATCTTTTACCTAGGGATTGGAGGGGTATTTATAGACCAGATATACCACTAGGACTATGGAATCAATGTTTGACAATAATACATCATCAACCATCCAGCATTCCGTAAGCGGATAACTCATTCTCCAATGAGCACTTGTATTATATCCCTAGTATCCCCACATCAGCAGCTATGAGACCAGTTGCATCCATTATATGGATGGGTATACAACACACCAATTTATCTAGTTATCTCGATATCCCTCTCGAGTAACCTATGACCGAGATTATTTAGGATCTGTGTTTAAAGGTGAATCGATCTCATTATCGTGATCTCATCACGATCCGATTCCCATAACACAAATCCAAGGACATCACAAAATATACATGCATATATACAATAGTTAATATAAAGTGATAAATACCAAAATATAATAAGTAAAAAATTTTGTGTCAAGTCACACGTGCCATCACTCACGTGATTGACTTGTTGGGCACCTATGACTAGCAATCCTAACATGCATTTTTATTATTGTCATTTACTTACTTTACAACTGCTTATCTTCTTCATTACTTTAGCTGCATACTCTTACGAATATTTTTAAAGTTAAACATTTTCTATATCGATTTTTTAACGTACAAAGATTTTTAAACCGATGTTTTTTATCCGATGCACTAATTCACCCCCCTTTTAGTGCCGACTTGATCCTAACAATAAAACCCCACTCATCCCTACTTAGTGAACACAAAAACTAAGAACAAAAATTGGGAAAAGCACTCTTGTAATCTTATGAGAATTCCCCTCCTCTAACTCTAAGTGTTGATTTCAATTTAAGAGGGGGATGAGTGGGTTATAAAGGTTATCTCCTAAACCTGTAAAAAGAAGAAAAGAGTTATAAGAGGGTAGTTAGTTTTCGCTCATTGAAGGAAGATCGTTAGTAGATACCGATGGCCTCAACTGAGAAGGAATCGAGAGTAGACGTAGCTCATGATAACCGAACCACTATAAAATTTGTGTTCACTATCTTATTGCTCTTCATTACTATTGTTTTTTGCCTCAATTACTTATCACTCTTATTTTAAGTCAAGTGCACTTTCAATATCTTTTCCAATACGTTTTTATCGAGCCGAAAATTTTGAATCGACTTAATTTTTGCGAAAAGTTTTGAATCGACTTAATATTTACGTAAGAACTAATTCACCCCCTCTCTTAGTGATGATTTTGGTCCTAACACCTTGAGCATCTACTATCAAGAAATTATTTTTTGCTTCTAACTTTTGTTTGGAGACATACCTATAAAAAAAATGAGTTTACTTTAAATACTCATTTAACCTTCAATCCCTTTATGGTTACATCTTACCTTTCTTGTTTTTTTTTTTTGGCTTCATCCAGTGATCAAACTTTTCACATAAATTACATTTAACATTATATAGTGTAGATCCCTGATTAGCCTTTGATATGTGGTACTATTTATAAAACTAATACTTTTTTTCTATCCACATAATCTTGTTTAGTAAGAATTCTACCAAATGAATTATTTTTAATTTGAAAAATTTCCAGTATTTATACATCCTTGTATTCTTTTTAAAAAATTCTATTATATCATTACTATCAATTGATTCTTCTAAGCAATGTTCTAGTTTCACATTCATGGTAATTAAGTCTTTTTGTATATTTTTAAATTATGTGATTTTTGAAATAATTTATTTTTTAGTTCTAGATTAAATGATTTTAAATCTTCACATTTAGTTCGAGTACAAAATATTGATGTATATTTGTCATGCATAATTTTTAATATATCAAATTCATTAGTAAGTAATGCATGGTCCCTTTTTAATGAACTATATTGCTTATTAATCTTTTATAATTCGTTGTATAAATTTTGAAATGCTTCGAGTAATTCTTCACGTGCTAAGAAAATCCAAGGAGAGTCAAATGCCTCATCCTTGAAAGCTATCAAGACATAATTTACTAACTTATTTATTGATTTGTTCTATCACTTTTGACATATTTGATTTATCCTATGTTGCTTTAAGTAATTTCTTCTTCCATTTAGTTGATGATTTTTTTTTTCAATTATGGATATTCATTTTTTAGGTATCCCAACTTTAAGTGATTTCAGCATCTTGTACTCAACTTTATTCTTCCATTCTCTTCTCGCTAGATTTATCTTATTTTTTTCTTATGAACGGTTTGAGTTTCTTTTAAAGAAATATCATGTCTTCATCATCACTTGAGTTTTCACTCGAGTAATATTTTTTGAATTTGAAAGCAATATCCTTTCTTTTCTTTAGAAAATTTTTCTCTTCTTCATTATATACATTACATATTATATGTCATTAAAAATCATATGAATTCTTCAAAAGAAAAATTATTTAAATCTTTAGTTTCTTGGATCATCATTACATTTGGATTTCAACTTTTAGGAAAGAACCTTAAAATCTTACTCAACAATTCAAGATTATCAGAAGTTTTACTAAGAGCTTTTAATCCATTTGGTTTTAGATTTTAGATTCTTTTACTTTATTGGTTCTTTCATGTGCGACTTTAAGAATATGTTATATATCATGTGTAGTGGCACAGTAAAAACTCAATTAAATTTATTTTTATCTTAAACATAAAATAAAATATTTATAGTTTTAGCATTTAAGAAAACATATTTTTTTCTAAATCATTCCACTCATTTATCCATTTAGTAGATTTTGAAAAATCAAATTCAACTAACATTCTAGAAATCATTATTTATAGAGTGATAATAAATTCTAGTTCATATTTTTCAATAAGTATAATTCATCCCATTAAATATAAAAGGACATATTATAGAGTGTTCCTCTTAATTGCATGAAAATATCATTAATTCTTTTTAAAGTGTTAATCTAAATAAAAAATCTTGTTTTGATGTAAATTGTTAGGATGACACTCAATTACATCCTTTAATTAAGTATATAGTCTAGGGTTCCTAACTCACTTATTACCTATGTCTTTATAGTATAGTAGTAAAGGGTTCCTAACTCACTTATTACTTTTGTCCTTTAAGTATAGTAGTAAAGGGTTAGTAACTCACTAATTACATTAATCACTCATAAAATACTGCAACTTTGTTCTTTATCAATTTCAAGTACGAACTGGAAGCAGTCGATGTTCTTGTTCTTGAAAGCGAGTGATGTTGATTTACATATACAGAATATATCACTATAGGGTTCAAATACTTATGTATGCTTAATATAGTAAAAGTTATAAGATTAGATAACTGTGACTCTGTCTCAGTCGTTTAATAAGCTGTGTATAGGGTTTCCTAACTCAAGTACTCTTTCATTGCCTAAGGCATGATTGCACTAACCGGTAAATGAAAAAGCGAGATTGGGAAAGAAGAATCTTTACCAAATAAGATTCTTTACCAATAGAGTATGAAATAAGAATGAGATAAAAAAGAGTGGGGTAATCAATTACATAATATAATATGTAGCAGTATTTTTAATCAATTCTATATCTGTATAGCTAGATGAAATAAAAACAAGCAAACAAGCAAGTGCTTTGCCTGAGTTCCAAGTTCGCCGAATGTTTTGTGTCAGTCATTATTGTGTTTAGTTTATGAAATTTTTAGTAAAGCTTTCTATTATACCTTAGATAGACATCTATTACACTTTTTCTCTATTACAGATTTTTTTTATTTATTCAGCACATAAACTGTTTGTCATTTTCTTTTTTTTATTTCTATGAAAATATGATGGATCCATACTATATTTTCTAATATTTAAACTTTTAAATTGGTGAAAAATCTAGAAAATTTAGCTCACAGAAGGCAAGTCGAGGTATTCGATATTCTATTTTTGGAGCGAATTCAAAAATAGTATATCTGATGCAAGTATTTAACAAAATATTATGAAATTTTCATGAAAGCTTTGCCTTTCACCTAGATGGACATCTACGATATTTTTTCTATTTTATATTTTTTATTATTTTTATTAATGAGCATTTGAACAATTTATATATATTTTTTTTTTTACCAAAATATGATAGATCCTTGCAATGTTTTTTTGATATTTGAGTTGCTAAATAGGTAAAAAAATGTAATAAAAATTTGGTCTACAAAACATAAGCCATGTTATCAGATGGACTGTTTTTTTGGTAAAATTAAAAATAGTATATTTGATATAAGGACTGATTAAGATGCTATGAAATTTTTAGTAAACCTTCGAATGACATCCAGATTTACATTCATGATATTTTTTCTATTTTATATAATCTTTTGATATTTACAGCATTTGAACAGTTTGAAAGTATACTTATTTTTTTTATTTTTTATTCACCATAAAAATATGATTTATCCATGCAATATTTTTTTAATTTTGATCTT
>NC_088346.1:37375000-37452500 GCF_036884655.1 Musa acuminata AAA Group | reverse complement strand
AGAAGCTCGTCGGAACTCACCAAGAAGATCGTTGTAACATCTAGGAGCTTGTCGGGAGTTCGTCGGAACATTGCCGAGAGTTCGTCGGATGTTCGCCAGAAGTACGCCGGAAGCTTGCCAAAAGAGTAATTGATGCACCGGAACAAGATGCATTGTAAATTATCTTAATTATCATAGTTATAGTGTAAATTAAGTTAGGATTGAGAGATAATCTCACTAATTTAATTATGGGCCAATTGGGCCCTTTAACAGGGCTGAATTGAGCCGAATTGAGCACCCAACCCCTGAACACTAGAAGACAGTGCCCTAGGATATCTGGGCGATGGTACTGACGGCAGTAGTACTGCCAGCGATGGTACCACCCCTGTTCGATGATAGTACTGTCCAGAGTCAAATCAGCGACGGTAGTACCACCTAATAAAAACCCTACCCTTTTTTTTTTTGCATAAAATGACATGAAAACATTGAGATAATCTTGAGTTGTTGGGGTGTAAAAGTATTATAAACAAGTGCTAGAATTCTCCCTCTCCCTTTCTAAGTTTTAAGATCATTCAAGAGAGGAGTGAGACTTATAAGGGTTCTCTGCTAAACCCGTGAAAAAGAGAAATTGCTATAAAATAGGTGGTTGGTCTTCACCTATTGAAGGAAGGCCTTTAGTGACGTCAGAGACCTCGTCGATGGAGGAATCCGAAAGTGGATGTAGATCACGTTGACCGAACCACTCTAAATCCTAGTTTGCTTTTCAATTTGTGCAAGTTTTATTACTACAAGCTACATTACTTTCTTACTGCCTTCTCTACACTCACGTACACTTTCAAGTTAACTCTTTATGAAATGATTTTCGTCAAAGTCAGTTTGAATTGAAACGTAGACTTTTGAAATCGTGAAAGTTTTTCGTTGCACTAATTCACCCCCCCTCTTAGTGCCGTTCTTGATCCTAACAATTAGTATCAGAGCGAGGTTTACTCTTATTTGGTTTTAAACCCAAGAGAGATAGCATTTGCCAACAACCTAGAGGGCCATTCAATTACACGTCCGCCCATATTTGTTAGGATCGAGAGCACTAAGAGGGGGGGGGGGGTGAATTAGTGCAGCGGAAATTTTTTCAGCGATTAAAAACGAAAGCTGCGTTTGTTCAATAAAAGCGATTTCGATGTAAAAGCCGATCTTAAGATTAAGCGCAGTTTACGCAGTTTGCATCTAAACGCAATTTCCGTCTAAACTCAGTTTGCGTCTAAACGCAGTTTGCGTCTAAACGCAGTTTGCGTCTAAACGCAGTTTGCGTCTAAACGCAGTTTGCGTCTAAACGCAGTTTTACGTCTAAACTCAGTTTACGTCTAAACACAATTTGCGTCTAAAAGTAGTTTACGTCTAAAATACAGTTTTATGTCTAAACACAGTTTGTGCAGTTTGCGTCTAAACACAGTTTTGCATCTAAACTCAATTTACGTCTAAACGCAGTTTGCATCTAAACGCAGTTTTACGTCTAAACGTAGTTTTATGTTTAAAAGAAGTTTACGTCTAAAACACAATTTTATGTTTAAACACAATTTACGCAGTTTACGTTTAAACGCAGTTTTACGTCTAAACGCAGTTTGCGTCTAAAACAGTTTCAAAGGGATCTAAACTTAGAAGGTAGTTCATAAAAAGCGCAGAAGACAGTTTTGCAGAATCAAAACACAAACGTAAGCTGATCGTACGAAAAACACAGATTTACGTCTGAATGCAGATTCGAAAAGATCAGCACTTAGAACTTGTTTGTAAAGGCGCAGAGAGCAGTAGTTATGTAGGAGGTTTGCAGTAATGATAAGGTACTCGAAATAAAAGCAAACCAGAGATTTAGAGTGGTTCGGTCAGTCTTGACCTACTCCACTTTTGGCTTCCTCCTCCGACGAGGTCACTGACGTCAACTAGCTGCATTCCTTCAATGGGCGAAGGCCAACTGCCCTTTTACAGTTTCACTCCTTTTGATGGGCTCAGGAGACAACCCTTACAGAACCTTTCTCTCCTCACTTTACAATTCAAAAGATTAAAGAACAGAAGGAGGAGACTTAAAGGCTTTACAATAATTTTGAGCTCTTAGAATCACAGAAAGAATCAAGATTTCAGTGTAGGTCTCTTACTCTTTCTGTACTGAATGGGTGGGGTATTTATAGGCCCTAACCCAGTTCAAATTTGGAGCTCAAAACGATCAAATCTCGGAATTCCGGGATCAGGCGGTTGCACCTTCTGACTGGAGAGGTTGCACCGCCTGGCAGAGCTCGGAGACTGAGCCTAGGCGGTTGCACCTCTCTGTCAGGGGCGGTTGCACCGCCTGAGTCTGGCTCGGAGACTGAGCCCCAGGCGGTGCCACCTCTTGACTGAGGCGGTTGCACCTCTCCTGCCAGAGCTCGAAGACCGAGCTCAGGCGGTGCTACCTCTGTCAGGGGAGGTTGCACCGCCCAGTCTCGCTCGGAGACTGAGCCCAGGCGGTACCACCTCCTACCTGGGGCGGTTGCACCGCCCAGCTTCGCTTGGGAGATCCTCTCCTAGGCGGTGCCACCCCCAACCCTGGCGGTGCCACCTCTTTCACTATTTCAGCTCACTTGGTTTGGCTCCAAACTTGGTCCAAACCAATCCGAACTTGGGCCTAATTGGCCCCTACTTGGGTTATAGGATTAACACCTAATCCTAACCCTAATTAACATGCTAACTATGAATTTAAAGACATTTTCTAAGCTATTACAAAGTCCGCAAGTCAAGACTTCTTCTGGCGAGCTTCCGGCAAACTTCCGGCGGTCTTCCGATGAACTCTCGGAAACCATTCTGCGGACTCCCGGTAAGCTCCTAGACTTCACGATTTGATCTTAGCGAGTTCCAACGAGCTTCTTCGGCAAGCTCCGATCTTTCTCGGCGAGCTCCGTGAACTTCCAACGAACCTTCCGACTTCCGTCGAACTCTCGAACTCGCAACAAATCCTTTGCGCTTGACTCCGACACTTTGTTTCGCTTTATGTCTTCATCGTTATCATAGTTAATCCTGCACAATTAAAACAGAACTTCGATCGAGACAATTAATCCTAGGCAATTAACCAAGTTGTCCGGCATGTCATTGGTCCCTCGACGCTTCGTCCGATTCTTCGGCGCATCGTCCTCTCCTGCAGCCTATTGCCCAATCGACCAGTTGACTCTGCAACTCCGATATCCTTGGCACAATACCCGCTCTTCTTGGCCCGATGCCCGAGTCCATGGCCCGAAGCCTTCTGTCGATGCGTCGACCAATCCACCGGCCCGACGTCCAATCTTCTGACATGTTCCTTCGGCACAACATGATTTTCCTGCTTTAATTGTCTCATCCTAATCGAAGCATCCTGCGTCACTCAAAACGCAGATTAAATCATAAACATATATCAAGTAGTTTCATCATCAAAATACGAGATTCAACAATCTCCCCCTTTTTGATGATGACAACCACTTGATGACAGAGTTAAACTTAACTCCCGGAGTTTAAACAAACTCCCCCTATCAATATGTCATATTGATAGAACCTTGAATTCAAACTGAATTAAAGTCATTGCAATATTCATCATGAATACTTGCAACATGTCAACATGAACATATGCATAAACTTGCAACACGTCAACATGAACATATGCATAAACTTATGCATCACATGTCATGTCATCAACATATTTTCATCAACATACTTCTCCCCCTTTGTCATCAACAAAAAGGAGAAGTATCACAATGAATCATTTGTGATATTTATTAAACTCATTGCTTGAAAAACATAGTATCAAGTTTTATCATCATACAATCTTGGAGCTAGAAGATTTAGCAAGTGTTACATCATGCTTAGAACATTCATGCTATCAAGTTTTAGATATGCAAATTTTATAGCATATAAGATAGCACTTTTGGTAATGTTCAAGATAGCAAGTTCTACATCATGCAAGCTAGCAAATTAGAGATGTTCAAGAAGGCAACTCTTGCTTCTTGAAAATTTTGCTCTCTTTAGACCAACAAGCTAGCAGTCTTTACGATATACAAGTTTCACAATATATAAGCTAGCAAAAATTTCGAAAGCAAATGCAAGATAGCTTTCTTGTGTAAGCTCATGATTCTTGCTTCCTATTGCAATGTGCAAATTGCAAGTTTTGCTTCTTGAGATATTCAAGATAGTGATGTTCAAGAAGACAATTTTTCTTCTTGAAATAAGCAAGTTAGTAATCTTTGCTACTTAAGATAGGCAAGCTAGCAATCAAGTTTTTGCATCTTCTTGACTTGTACAAGCTAGCTATCTCCCCCTTTGTCATTGTAAAAAAGAAAGAGAGAATATAGTTTTGTAGTTCTTTTTTCCTTTTATACGATTTCAAAATCATGACAAAGGATGAATAATCAAGTTATGAATGTCAAGACAATTTTTCATCATGAATATTTTATCATTGCATGCATCATTATCATAAGTTGAAGTATTACATGCATGATATCATATCACCATTCATAATTACATTAATGTTTCAATATAACAATTTCTTCTCAAAGTGTGTAACTTAGCACTCATAGCATTTTAAATCATGATTTACATCATATTCAATACATCACATCATAATTAGAAAGCACAAGTATTGCATGCATAATTGCACATCATAAATGTTTCATATCATGATGGTATCAATTTTGTCAAATTATATCCTACCATGATCAAAACTTCTCCTTATTTTATCATTGAAAACAAGAAGAAAGTAGGGGGAAGAGCATAAAAGTGTTAAATATTTTAATCATTTCAAGGCATTTACATCATAGATCAAGTCATGATTTGTGATTCATCATAAAGCAAGTTAGTTTTCAATCATCACATAAGGCATTTAAGGAATTTTTGAAACATAGGAGAATGATTAATTTAAGCATACAATGTTTCAATCCAATTAAAGTCATGAATATCAATGCTTTCATATTGTGAGTATCAATTCATGAATACCACAAGATATTATTTGTGACTTCAATTTTGCAAGATCAAGATTATGATTTAGATAAAACATATTCAAATCAAATCATTAACTTGAAATTCATAATCAAGTCATTAAAATTAATTTCGAGATTCACAAAATATCATGAAATCATTAATCTCGATCAGATGGGAAAAACATTTTTTAAGAGATTCTTTTTCATCTAAGTATGTCTTAGTCTTTATATGCCAAATTAAGATAAGCATGAAAGTTCAAGATATAAGGCAAAGAAATCTTGTATTATGAAATATATGATATCAAGGCTTCTGATTCATTCGAAAAGATATAGTACAAAGAGCAACTTGAAACATTCTTATCAAGATCACATTTTAAAATATTCCAAGTTTCAAGATATCAATATGGCACTTCATTGAATTGCATTTCATTTGAAGAACTCATTTTTGATAAATGTAGGGAGCATAATGAACGATCTTGATTTATAAAGAGCTTCATGTTATAATTATCAAGATCATGATTATGATTATTCTCTTTAGCAAAGAATCACAAAAGCACTTTATTTTTGCATAAGAAATCTCATTGTATTATGATTTATAAATTTTTTTTCTGCACATGAATCATAGGAGATATGAATGTGAAACAAATCTTCGCAAGTAAAAACACTATCATTCATATTTCAAGATGGAATTTATAAGCAGGAATCATTTCATCAAATCCATTTTAGAAAAATATTTTTCATAAGTGTATGAGAAAATCTGATTGTTAGGATACCAATTGTTAAGTGAATCCGAAAATGAAATTAACACTTTCATATATTCAGACATGATTTTTGCTATAGATTTTAAAATTAAATCAAGAAGATCAAACAAGCTCATGATCATAGATAACTTAAAATCTCATGCATAAAATTGTTAATAACCATTTAATATTACATCTTTATGCATTACTTTAAATCAAACGTGATTTCATTCAACAATGTTAATCAAACATGATACACATTATTACTTCTTAACCATGATGAAAATCATTTTATTTGTTTATCATGCAATATTATCATTTTCGAAATTATTAGCATGATCATAATTTTTGTATTTTTATTTTTAAACATGTAATTTTCAAGAAAATTAATTCTAAACTAAAAAAGAAAATATATCATGAAAGCATCAAGTAATTTTAAAATAAACCAAAGGCATTTTAATTACCTCAATGTCGTAGGCTGGTAAGGCGTAGTTTGTCGCCTCGCTTTTGTTGACTTTCTCGTCTTCAGATGATCTCGATTCATCCCAATTTTTGTTCTTCTTCTTGCGTTTAAAGTAAGTAGTTCCATTCTTTTTGCTTTTTAATTTTCGTTTCATTTGTAGTTTAAGTTCACCATCACTTGAGCTTATGCTCGAGTGGTCTTCAAATGTTCTATGTCCCAAATCCTTCCTGTTCTTTGGAAGGTTGTTTTGTTCATCATTGTCCTCATCACTTGAGTCATCACTCAAGTGGCATTCATTTGTCTAGAGTTCCAAATCCTTCCTGTTCTTTGGAAGGTGATTGTGTTCAACATGTTCATTATGTGCATTGTGCACCATTTTATATGTCATCAATGAACCAATTAGTTCTTCAAGTGGAAATTGGTTCAAGTTTTTCGATTCTTGAATAGTAGTTACTTTTGAATCCCAAGTTTTAGAAAGTGAGCGCAAAACTTTGTTAACGAGTTCAAAATCCGAAAAGCTTTTACCAAGTGATTTTAAACCATTGACGACATCCGTAAAACAGGTGTACATGTCAACAACGGTTTCGCTTGGTTTCATATAAAAAAGCTCGAAATCATGTAGTAAAATATTAACTTTCGAGTCTTTGACTCTACTAGTTCCCTCGTGCGTGATTTCAAGAGTGCGCCAAATATCGAAAGCCATTTTGCACAAAGAAACCCGATTGAACTCATTTTTTACCAAAGCGCAAAATAAGGCATTCATAGCCTTTGCGTTTAAAGAAAAATACTTCTTCTCCAAGTCCGACCATTCGTTCATCAGTTTAGAGGGAAGTTGAAAACCGTTTTCAATGATATTCCATAAATCCAGATTTAGAAAAATCAAGAAAACTCTCATTCGAGTTTTCCAATAAGTGTAGTCCAATCCGTTAAAGAACGGTGGACGAAAGATCGAAAAACCCTCTTGAAGAGCCATTTCTCTCGGGTGTAAATCCGAAATGAGAAATACCCCGCTCTGATACCAATTGTTAGGATTGAGAGCACTAAGAGTGGGGGGGGTGAATTAGTGCAGCGGAAATCTTTTAGCGATTAAAAACGAAAGCTGCGTTTGTTCAATAAAAGCAATTTCGATGTAAAAGCCGATCTTAAGATTAAGCGCAGTTTACGCAGTTTGCGTCTAAACTCAGTTTGCGTCTAAACGCAGTTTGCGTCTAAACGCAGTTTGTGTCTAAATGCAATTTTACGTCTAAACTCAGTTTACGTCTAAACACAGTTTGCGTCTAAAAGTAGTTTACGTCTAAAACACAGTTTTATGTCTAAACACAGTTTGTGAAGTTTGCGTCTAAACATAGTTTTGCGTCTAAACTCAGTTTACGTCTAAACGCAGTTTTACGTCTAAACGCAGTTTGCGTCTAAACGCAGTTTTACGTCTAAACGTAGTTTTACGTTTAAAAGAAGTTTACGTCTAAAACACAACTTTATGTTTAAACATAGTTTGCGCAGTTTACGTTTAAACGCAGTTTTACGTCTAAACGTAGTTTGCGTCTAAAACAGTTTCAAAGGGATCTAAACTTAGAAGCTAGTTCATAAAAAGCGCAGAAGATAGTTTTGCAGAATCAAAACACAAACGTAAGCTGATCGTACGAAAAACACAGATTTACGTCTGAATGCAGATTCGAAAAGATCAGCACTTAGAACTTGTTCATAAAGGCGCAGAGAGCAGTAGTTATGTAGGAGGTTTGCAGTAATGATAAGGTACTCAAAATAAAAGCAAACCAGAGATTTAGAGTGGTTCGGTCAGTCTTGACCTACTCCACTTTTGGCTTCCTCCTCCGACAAGGTCACCGACGTCAACTAGCTACCTTCCTTCAATGGGCGAAGGCCAACTGCCCTTTTACAGTTTCACTCCTTTTGATGGGCTCAGGAGACAACCCTTACAGAACCTTTCTCTCCTCACTTTACAATTCAAAAGCTTAAAGAACAGAAGGAGGAGACTTAAAGGCTTTACAACAATTTTGAGCTCTTAGAATCACAGAAAGAATCAAGATTTCGGTGTAGGTCTCTTACTCTTTCTGTACTGAATGGGTGGGGTATTTATAGGCCCCAACCCAGTTCAAATTTGGAGCTCAAAACGATCAAATCCCGGAATTCCGGGATCAGGTGGTTGCACCTCCTGATTGGAGAGGTTGCACCGCCTGGCAGAGCTCGGAGACTGAGCCCAGGCAGTTGCACCTCTCTGTCAGGGGCGGTTGTCCCGCCTGAGTTTGGCTCGAAGACTGAGCCCCAGGCGTTGCCACCTCTTGACTGAGGCGGTTGCACCTCTCCTGCCAGAGCTTGAAGACCGAGCTCAAGCGGTGCTACCTCTGTCAGGGGAGGTTGCACCGCCCAGTCTCGCTCGGAGACTGAGCCCAGGCGGTGCCACCTCCTGCCTAGGGCGGTTGCACCGCCCAGCTTCGCTTGGGAGATCCTCTCCTGGGCGGTGCCACCTCCAACCCTAGCGGTGCCACCTCTTTCACTATTTCAGCTCACTTGGTTTGGCTCCAAACTTGGTCCAAACCAGTCCGAACTTGGGCCTAATTGGCCCCTACTTGGGTTATAGGATTAACACCTAATCCTAACCCTAATTAACGTGCTAACTATGAATTTAAAGATATTTTCTAAGCTATTACAAAGTCCGCAAGTCAAGACTTTTTCTAATTAACGTGCTAACTTCCGGCGGTCTTCCGATGAACTCTCGGAAACCATTCTACAGACTCCCGGTAAGCTCCTAGACTTCATGATTTGATCTTAGCGAGTTCCAATGAGCTTCTTCGGCAAGCTCCGATCTTTCTCGGCGAGCTCTGTGAACTTCCAACGAACCTTCCGACTTCCGTCGAACTCTCGAACTCGCAACAAATCCTTCGCGCTTGACTCCGACACTTTGTTTCGCTTTATGTCTTCATCGTTATCATAGTTAATCCTGCACAATTAAAACAGAACTTCGATCGAGACAATTAATCCTAAGCAATTAACCAAGTTGTCTGGCATGTCATTGGTCCCTCGACGCTTCGTTCGATTCTTCGGCGCATCGTCCTCTCCTGCAGCCTATTGCCAAATCGGCCAGTTGACTCTGCAACTCCAATATCCTTGGCACAATACCCGCTCTTCTTGGCCCGATGCCCGAGTCCATAGCCCGAAGCCTTCTGTCGATGCATCGACCGATCCACCGGCCCGACGTCCAATCTTCTGACATGTTCCTTCGGCACAACATGATTTTTCTGCTTTAATTGTCTCTTCCTGATCGAAGCATCCTGCGTCACTCAAAACGCAGATTAAATCATAAACATATATCAAGTAGTTTCATCATCAAAATACGAGATTTAACAATAGTCAATGGGATGGATTACACATATTAGAAGACTAGAATGATGATCTTCCTAATTTCAATAGATTTCAAATTATGGAATATTATAGAAAATGACTTTCAAAAGTCTTCTCTTCTAATGAATGATTGGAATGATTTGGAGAAGAAGACTTTTGCTTTAAATGCAAAGGCTATGAATACCTTGTTTTGTGCATTAGATAAAAATGAGTTTAATCGAGTATCGATTTGTGAAATAACTTTTGACTTTTAGAACACACTCGAAGTGACTCATGAAGGCACTAGTAGAGTGAAGGAGTCAAAAATTAATTTTTTGGTGCATTCTTATGAGTTGTTTCAAATGAAACCGTGTGAGACCATTGGAGACATGTACACCCGATTTACAGATGTCGTCAATGGTCTAAAAAGACTTGGTAAAGATTTTTTGAATTTTGAACTCATTAATAAAGTTTTAAGATCCCATCCAAAGAGTTAGGACCCTAAAGTCACGGTCATTCAAGAGGCCAAAGATATAAATAACTTTCCTATTGAAGAACTAATTGGGTCACTAATGACCTATGAAATGATATATAAAGCTCATGAAGAGCTTAAGGATACCCTTCCAAAAAACAGAAAGGATATGACACTGAGAACACAAGAAGACCACTTGAAAGAAAACTCAAGTGATGACGACTTTGATGATGATTTGACACTCATAACAAGAAAGTTCAAAAGATTTATAAAAAGAAATAAATTTAAAAATGATACTAAAAATAAATTTAAACTCAAGAAAGATCAAGTAATATGCTACGAATGTAAGAAGCCGGGACACTACAAGAGCGAATGTCCCCAAGCCAAGAAGAGGTCACCAAAGAAGAAGGCTCTGAAAGCAACATCGGACGACTCAAGTAAATTCGAAGAAGAGGAGCCAACAAACACTGAGAAAGTTGCTCACTATGTACTAATGACCATTGAAGATGAGGTAACAAGTTTAATTGATGCAAATTTATCATTTGATGAACTATTAAATGCTTTTCATGATTTATTTGATGAATACAAATTAATTAGTAAAAAATATAAATTATTAAAAAATAAGCATAATTCTCTTGTTAGTGATTATAATAGATTAAAAGTTGAACATAATAATAGTTTAGCTCCATATATGAAATGCCATGAAGTAAAAATACACGAAAACTTGCTACTCAAAGAAATATTAGAAAATTTTGAGGTTAGTAGCAAGTCCTTGAACATGATCCTTGCCAATAAGGGTCACGTTCATAAAAGAAGTATAATCGGATTTGTGAGTAGCGCTCACCAAAATCCAACCACTTTTGTTAAAGGCCCTATCTTGCATATTTCACCCCAAAACAAATGTAACTTTTGTTGCAAACTTAGACATGTAGCTTATCA
This sequence comes from Musa acuminata AAA Group, assembly GCF_036884655.1. Classification (NCBI taxonomy): domain Eukaryota; kingdom Viridiplantae; phylum Streptophyta; class Magnoliopsida; order Zingiberales; family Musaceae; genus Musa; species Musa acuminata. Next base: position 37,441,607 of record NC_088346.1, on the reverse strand, counting down.
TTATTCATTTAAGAAGTGTAGCCCACACAAATTGATTTAGGTTCCTAAAGGAACCATAAATAATTCTATACAAAATGATAAGTTAAGCCGATCGATTTTTTAGGCACCCAAGGTCAAATGGGTACCTAAGAGGTAGCAAATACGTATATGTCATAGTGGATGATTATAGTAGATACACATGGACTTATTTTTGGCACATAAAAGTGAATGCTTTAGATATTTCTCTAAGTTTTGTAAACTTGTTCAAAATGAAAAGGGTTCTATGATTTCGTTAATTCAAAGTGATCATGGTGGTGAATTTCAAAACCATGATTTTCAAGAATTTTGTAAATCTAATGGATACAACCATAACTTCTCTACTCCAAGAAATCCTCAACAAAATGGAGTAGTGGAAAGAAATAATAGAAACTTACAAGAAATAGTAAGAACTATGTTGAATGAACATAGCCTACTCAAATATTTTTGGGCCGAAGCCATAAACATGGCATGCTATGTCATGAATAGAGTTCTTGTAAGACCCTTACTCACCAAAACTCCTTATGAGTTGTGGAACAACAAATAACCTAATATTTTATATTTTAAAGTTTTTGGGTATAAGTGTTTTATCTTGAATGAAAAAGATGCCTTAAGAAAATTTGATGCTAAATCCGATGAAGAAAATTTTCTTGGCTATTCTTCTATTTCTAAAGCATTTCCTATCTTTAATAAAAGAACTTTGATTATAGAAGAATCTATTCATGTTGTTTTTAATGAGGTTTCCGAAGTTAAGAAAAATAATTTTGATGATGATGTTAATTTTGATGTTTTGCATTTAAATGAAACTCTTTCTCCATCTAGCAACTTGGATGGATCTACTTCCGAAACATCCTTACCCAAGGATTGGAAGTATATAGATGCTCATCCTAATGAGCTAATCATAGGAGATACATCTAAAGGGGTTCAAACTCATTCTTCTCTTAAAAATTTTTGTGCCAACGTCGCTTTTCTCTCCCACATTGAACCTAAATGCATTGATAAGGCCATGAAAGATGATTCATGGGTCATTGCAATGCAAGAAGAATTAAATCAATTTGAGAGAAATGAGGTGTGGAAGCTTATTTCTAGACCAAATGACCATTTAGTTATTGGTACTAAATAATCTTTAGAAATAAGTAAGATGAATTTGGTATTGTGGTTAGAAACAAAGCTAGATTAGTAGCCAAATGTTTCAACCAAGAAGAAGGATCGATTATAAAGAAACCTTCGCTCTTGTGACATGATTAGAAGCTATAAGGATGCTCCTTGCTTATGCTAGTAGTAATAAGAAAAAAGTTATTTCAAATAAATGTTAAAAGTGCTTTTCTTAATGGCTTTATTTTTTAAGAAGTTTATGTTGAACAACCTCTTGGATTTGAAAATGATAATCTCTCTAATCATGTGTTTAAATTGACTAAAGCTTTCTATGGATTGAAACAAGCTCCAAGGGCTTGATATGAGAGACTTAGCTCATTTCTTATCGAAAATAAATTTTCTAAAGGCAAGGTTGATACTATATTGTTTATCAAAAATTTTAAAAATAATTTTCTTATTGTTCAAATTTATGTTGATGATATTATTTTCAGTTCTATAAATGAAACTCTATGTGAGTCATTTGCTAAAAGTATGAGTCTTGAATTTGAAATGAGTTTGATGGGGGAATTAACTTTCTTTTTGGGCTTATAAATCAAATAACTAAGTAATGGTATATTTCTTAGTTAAATAAAATATGCTTTAGATTTGCTAGAAAGGTTTAATATGGATAGCTCAAACGCTATCAACACTCCTATGAGCACCTCCACTAAGTTAGAAATTGATGAAAGTGGAGAAAACTTTGATACAAAAACTTATAGGGGTATGATAGGAAGTTTACTTTACCTCACCGCAACTACACCAGATAGCATGTTTAGTATAGGTCTTTGTGCTAGGTTTCAATCTAATCTTAGGATATCTCATCTTAAAGCAGTTAAGAGAATTCTTAGATATCTTAAAGGTACCACTAATCTATATTTATAGTATCTAAAATCTGAAAACTTTGAACTAATTGCATATGTTGATGCAGATTTTGCTGGATGTAGATTAGATAGAAAAAACACATCCAGAACATGTCAATTTTTAGGACACGCACTTGTTTCTTGGTCTTCCAAGAAACAAAATTCGGTTATACTATCTACAACCAAAGCCGAGTATATTGCAGCTAGTGTATATTGTGCACAAGTTGTGTGGATGAAAAATACTTTAGAATATTATAAGATTCATCTAAAAAATATTCCCATAAAATGTGATAATACAAGTGTAATATGTTTAACAAAGAATCACATTCAACACTCAAGAACAAAATATATTGATATTAGGCATCACTTTATATGAGATCATGTCACTAATCATGATATAATCTTAGAGTTTATTGATACGAAACATCAATTAGCTGATATATTTATAAAACCTTTAAGTGAAGAACAATATGATTTTATTAGAAGAGAGTTAGGAATGTTAATTTGTCCAAATGCATGAATTTGATGTATATCTTTTTCAGATTATCTTTTACTTAATGTATTCCTTGAATGGAGCTTTCATGAACCTATTTTGTTTTTATCATCCTTGGTATCAAGTTTACTTCATACTCTTACTCCATCACTTAATGATTTTTGATACATGGAATTAATTGATAAATGCATCTCTCACGGATTTATCTCTTATAATTTTTTAATGAGAAATGAATTTCATGTGATGCTCCTCTCATTACGAAGGTTTATTCATGGAATTTCTTTTATCCTTCATATAATGATTCTTTCACATGAATTCTTTCTTAATAAAGGAAGAATTTTTATGATTTTTTTTTTTGTATGATATGAACACTTGCAAGAATGAGGATTTGATTTCACATGAATATTTTGATCCTTGTGAAAATTGAAGCATGATTTAATGAAACTCTTTTATCTTTTTTGATTTGATTCAAATCATTTCACAAAGTTGGTTCTCAATGGATTGTCCTCCTTACTTTCCTTCTTTATGCGAAGTTTTGATGAAAAATAAAACGGGAAAAGTTGGAGGAAGCTATCTCTTTAATGTTTATAACTTTTAATATTTAGAACTTATGAATGATACCATATCATGAATGCTTGAAATATGATTGGTATACAAATTGAAATGTAGCATGAATTTTTACCACACTTGAATTGTTGAATCATTCTCCTTTTTCTTGATGACAAAGGGGGAGAAATAATACCAAAATGTGATAAATTGATGACAAATGTACGCAATATATTTCATCATATATACTTGAAATGTTTGCTTGATAAATTTTCTTCCTAATGACAATATATCTAGAGCTTAACTTACTATTTTACAATTGATATCTTGCCATAGAATGATGAATTGCTATCTTTGTTATCTTTCATATTTGAAATATCATACTTGAAAATTGATGTCATGCCTAGACATCATTTTGAGAATATTAGATTATGATAGGAATCATGATGTGTGTATTGATAAGTTTAAATAAACTTAACTTATCAATTTGTTTCTTGAATTCAAAGGTCTTGAATTCAAGTATGGCATATAGATAGGGGGAGTTAAGGTTAACTTTGTCATCAATTGATTGTCATCATAAAAAAGGGAAAGACTGTTAAATCTCGGATTCTGATGATGAAGTAAATTGTAAGTTGTTTGATCTAATCTATATGTCGAGAAAAGAGTACAGAATTAACTACAATGACAATAAGACATAAAGTAGGTGTTGTGCCGGAGTCAAGATCGAGATCTTATTGGGAGTTCGACGGAAGTCCAAATGTTCGTTAGAAGTTCTATGGGAACTAACCGAGAAGTCCAGGAGCTTGCCATAGAAGCTCATCGGAACTCACCAAGAAGATCATCATAAAGTCGAAGAGTGTGCCAGGAGTCTACCAGAATATTGCCGAGAGTTCGTCGGATGTTCGTCGGAAGTACACCGGAAGCTCGGTAGAAGAACTATTGATGCATCGGAAGAAGATGTGCTGTAAATTATCTTAATTATTATAGTTATAGCATAATTTAAGTTAGGATTAGGAGGTAATCACACTAACTTAATTATGGGCCAACTAGGCCCTTTAACAGGACTGAATTGGGCCAAATTGAGCACCTAATTCAGCCCCTGAATTATTTACCGACGGTGGCACCGCTTGGAAGACAATGGCCCTAGGATATCTGAGTGATGGTACCGCTCAGACTGGGCAGTGGTACCGCTGGTAGCAGTGCTGCCAGCTATGATACTACCCCTGTTCGACGGTGGTACCACCCAGAGTCAAATCAGCGACTGTAGTACCGCCCAGTAACGGTGGTGTCACTGCTAGTACTCCAGATTCTAGGGATATGATACTTTTTGACTCCAATTTTGAAGCTATTGGGGCCTATAAAAACCTCACACTTTTCATCATGAAATGACACAAATACATTGAGATAATCTTGAGTTGTTAGGGTGTAAAAGTGTTGTAAACAAGTGCTAGAGTTCTCCTCCTCCCTTTTTAAGTTTTGAGATCATTTAAGAGAGGAGTGAGACTTATAAGGGTTCTCTCCTAAACCTGTGAAAAGAAAAAAGTGTTGTAAAAGAGGTGATTGGTCTTCACCTATTGAAGGAAGGACTTTAGTGAATGCCGGAGACCTCGTCGAAGGAGGAATCCAAATGTGGATGTAGGTCACGTTAACCGAACCATTCTAAATCCTGGTTTGCTTTTCAATTTGTGCAAGTTTCATTTCTGCAAGCTACATTACCTTCTTACTGTCTTCTCTACACTCACGTACGCCTTCAAGTTAAACTCCTTATGAAACGATTTTCGTCGAAGTCGGTCTTAACCGAAACATAGATTTTTGAAATTACGAAAGTTTTCCTCTGCACTAATTCACCCCCCCCCCTCTTAGTGCCGCTCTTGATCCTAATACAGAGCACCTTGTAGATATTTTTATGAATTTCTAATCTTTGAAGATGTTTTTAATTTATTAGAAAAATTAAAAATTAGAAATATTAGTATTACGAGGGAGCGTTAAGATTATGCTAATGATCTAAATAATCTAAGACTATTTTGGAATAGTTTAATTGATTTGTGTTATCTAACTTAGATATGGTAATGATAAATCCGAATCTATCCAAACATTATGTGAGACCACGTAGAACCTTTGACAAAACCCACCAATTTGAGCCTGTGACTTCTACATGTTGATATATATACCTTTTAAAAAATATTATTATATAATATATAAAATATTATATATTATATATGCTAGTCATATGTACCCAACAAGTCAATCACGTGAGTGATGGCACGTGTGACTTGATACAGAATCATTTTGCTTATTATATTTTGACATATATCACTTTATAACTATTGCATATATGCACATATAAATTGTGATGTCCTTGGATTTGTGCAATGGGAATCAGATCGTGATGAGATCATGAAAATGAGATCGATTCACCTTTAAACACATATCCTAAATAATCCCGGTCATAGATTACTCGATAGGGACATCATAATAACCGGACAGACTGGTGTGCTGTATACCCGTCCATATGATAGATGCAACTGGCCTCATAGCTGCTCGTGTAGGGAAACTAGGGATACAGTACAAGTGCTCATCAGAGAATGAGTTTACTGATTGATCCGCTTACGGAATGTTAGATGGTTGATGATGCCTTATTGTCAGACAGCGATTTCGTAGTCCTAGTGGTATATCTAGTCCTTAGACTTGAGACATCAAGGATGTCCTGTATGAGTGCTCTACTCTTTGATACTAGACTAATAGGTTTGGTTGTCCCAGATCTAGTACATCTGGTTTTTGGGAGTGATAGTCCACCTTACGAGGGCTATTGAGTGTCGATAAAGGATCATCCACTCTCGGCGTTATAAGAGGAATTTTCCATGTGTTCTTGCTTAGATAATTCCCTGGCTAGGGTCATTCGGGTTGAGAGAAAAAGAGTTCTCCGAGAGAATCCGATTAGAGCGAGACTCGAGTAGAAACCGTATGGGTCTGACAGCACCATGCTCGATATACGGTCTTTGGGATATTAGATGGATGAGGAACTATAGGTACATGGTAACTAAGGATAGACAGGTCCAATGGATTGGATTCCCCTATATCATCTGGGGACTACGACGTAGTGGCCTAGTACGTTTGTAGTCGATGAGTCGAGTGAATTATTACAGAGATAATAATTCACTAAGTTAGAAGGAGTTCTGACAGGTATGACTCACGGCCAGCTTGATATTGGGCCTAGAGGGTCACACACATATGGTAGACATTACGATGAGTAGAGGTTTGAATATGAGATATCTGATGGAGCCCTTGTCTTATTGGATATCCAATAAGCCCCTGAATTATTGGATCCCATGGACGAGATCTAATAAGATCCCATGAGAGATTATTGGATAGAGATCCACTAATCTAAAAGGCTTAGGTTATTGGATGCAGATCCAATACCCACTAGGAGAGGATCCATTAGGGTTTGACAGGGGACCTCTATAAATAGGAGGGATTCAGAGCCTCATAGGCTAAAGCCTTTACTTGCCTCTCCTATTCTCCTTCCCCTCTCCACCTCAGAGTAGGCTTTGAATTTTAAAGAGCATCATCGCAGCCTACTATGTGGATCACCGCTAGAGAGGAGGACGCTTGACCTCCTTCACCCTCTCTTAAATATCTATAAGGAAATAGAGATATACGATCTCCCTAGGTAACACAATCTACTATATACGCAGTTTTTTCAATTTCGTAGATTTTGCGTACCAATCTTCGCATGACGACGAATATCTCTTTGGAAATCGAGGATTTTATTTTTTATTCATCCGTTGCGTATCTGATGTCGCCCCCAAGATTTTCCAACAGTGGTATTAGAGTCAGGTTGTTCGTGTGAATGATTGGTTTTGAACTGCATGTGTTATGTTTAGGAAGAATTTTGACGTCAAAATCATTGATGCAAAAATAAGGAAGGGCAGCAATAGTTGCTGCCCTTGATCTGTGTGCTTGCAGCTGCCTGCAGCGGCAACCGCAACTAGGCAGCACAGCACTGGCACATGCGTAAGCGTCATGCTTGCAGTAGGCTTACGACCGGCGGGGCTGACAGCCAGTGGGTAGAGGTACCACAGGGCAGCGGTGCTTGCGGTTGCTGCTCACGCGGGATGACGTGCCATAGGGCAGTGGCGCCTGTGGCCGCTGTTCCCGCAGGCAAAAACCCAAGCGAGGCAACACCGCTTGTGGGCGTTGCCTCGCGGGTAGAACCGCCCGCGGAAGGGGCGGTGCCCACAAGGGCGCCCGCCCGCGGGGGCAGCGCTACCCACAGGGGCGCCCACCTATAGGGGCAGTAGCGCCCTGGCCCCGTTGCACCTGCCGCTGCCGGTAGGGTGGCGGCGACAGCAGCAGTAGAGAAAAGGGAGAAGGGCTTAGGGTTTTTGGGCAAAAAGATAGTTTTGCCATTGTGAATTTGAGAAATTCCAATTTCTGTCTTTTGTCCAAATTATGAAAATACCCCTATAAATTTAAAAATTCCCTATATGTCCCTGATTTCATAAAATACTAATTAATTAAAAAGTTTAGTTGATTATTATTTTATCATTATCTAGTAGTCCTACATGATGATAATTATTTATACATGTGATGTATGATGTGTGGACGGATAATCATGGACCGTGTGATGTGTGTACTTGTGATTATTATTATTGGGGTCTACGAGCCTTCATTATATTTTTCGTTTATTGTCGGGCCTGCGTGCCTATGATTAAGTTGTAATCACATGAGGAGGCACAGCGAGAGCGTGGATGCGATAGCGAGACCCACGAGATGGACGATCGCGATGCATTAAGATGCAACGAGATGTCGACGGAACCGACGAGGACGAGATGGATAATCACAGGGCACAGAGATACACCGTTGCACACATAGAACTTGATGTGAGTGATTAGGCCTACTGGCTCGGGCCTAGTCACATTAGATTGTAGTCCATAATCATCTGGTGTGATTACTTATACACATACTAGTAAGAAAGAGAAACCAGTTTTCTACACTAGTGAGACCAGAAAGAAAAGGAAAGCAGAAAGGTCCCTTAAGAAGGGAAAGGGCAAGGGCAGTCCAAGTAAAGCAAAGGTTGCTAAGAAAGACCCAACAAAGGACAAAGGCCAATGCTTCTATTGTGGCAAAGATGGGCACTAGAAGAGGAACTACAAAGAGTACCTTGCAGAAAGGGTGAAACAAAAGCTTGATGAAGCTTTAGGTATATTCATGATCAGTCTCCATTTGTCAAACTCTTATGATAACACATGGGTATTGGATACTGGTAGTGCTTATCATATATGCAATTCGTTGTAGGTTCTGGCAAGACCTAGGAGACTAGAGAGAGGCGAGATGGACCTCAAGATGGGTAATGGAGCAAAAGTTACTGTATTAGCTGTTGGCGAGGTCGCCCTTCATCTGCCTAGTGGAGCTTTTATTGCATTAGATGCATGTTATTTTGTTCCTTCTATTATCAAAAACATTATCTCCATTTCATGTTTAACAGTTAGTGGATATAAATTAGTTTTTGAGAACAATAGTTGTTCGATATTATTAGATGATAAGATCATCATGAAAGAAACATTGCATAATGGTTTATTTATGTTAGACACTACTCCACATATCATGAATGTAAATGTTGCTAGTCATAGGTGCCCAGCAAGCAAATCACGTGAGTGATGACACGTGTGACTTGATACAGAATCTTTTTGCTTATTATATTTTGGTGTATATCACTTTATAACTATTGCATATGTGCATATATATATTGTGATGTCCTTGGATTTGTGCAATGGGAATCGGATCGTGATGAGATCACGATAATGAGATCGATTCACCTTTAAACACAAATCCTAAATAATCCCGGTCATAGGTTACTTGAGAGGGACATCGTGATAACCGGATAGACTGGTGTGCTGTATACCCGTCCATATGATGGATGCAGCTAATCTCATAGCTGCTCGTGTAGGGACACTAGGGATACAGTACAGGTGCTCATTGGAGAATGAGTTCACTGATTGATCCGCTTACGGAATGCTGGATGGTTGATGATGCCTTATTGTCAGACAACGATTCCGTAGTCCTAGTGGTGTATCTGGTCCTTAGACTTGAGACACCAAGGATGTCCTGTATGAGTGCTCCACTCTTTGATACCAGACTTATAAGTTTGGCTGTCCCAAATCTAGTACAGCTGGTCATTGGGAGTGGTAGTCGACCTTACGAGGGCTATTGAGTGTCGATAGAGGATCATCCACTCTCGGCGTCATGAGAGGAATATCCCATGTGTTCTTGCTCAGACAAATCCCTGGCCAGGGTCATTCGGGTTGAGAGAGAAAGAGTTCTCCGGGAGAATCCGATTAGAGCGAGACTCAGAGTAGAAACCGTATGGGTCTGACAACACCATGCTCGATATACGGTCTCTGGGATATTAGATGGATGAGGGACTATAGGTACACGGTACCTGAGGACAGATAGGTCCAATATATTGGATTCCCCTGTATCGTCTGGGGACTACGGCGTAGTGGCCTAGTACGTCCGTAGTCGATGAGTCGAGTGAATTATTATAGAGATAATAATTCACTGAGTTAGAAGGAGTTCTGACAGGTATGACTCACGGCCAGCTCGATATTGGGCCTAGAGGGTCACACACATATGGTAGGTATTGCGACGAGTAGAGGTTTAGATATGAGATATCCGACGGAGCCCTTGTCTTATTGGATGCAAATCCAATACCCACTAGGGGAGGACCCATTAGGGTTTGACAGGGGACCGCTATAAATAGGAGGGATTCAGAGCCTCATAGGCTAGAGTCTTTGCTTGCTTTTCTTATTCTCCTCTCCCTCTCCACCTCAGAGCAGGCTTGGAGTTTTGAGGAGCGTCGTTGCAACCCTGCTGTGTGGATCACCGCTAGAGAGGAGGACGCTTGACCTCTTTCACCCTCTCCTAAGGATCTGCAAGGAAACAGGGATATACGATCTCCCTAGGTAACACAATCTACAATATACGCAGTTTCATGTTTCGCAGATTTTTGCGTACCAATCTTCGCACGACGACGAACATCTCTTTGGGAATCGGGGATTTTGTTTTCTTATTCTTCCGCAGCGTATGTGATGTCGCTCCCATGATTTCCCAACAGTGGTATCAGAGCTAGGTTGTTCGTGCGAATGATTGGGTTTTGAACTGCGTGTGTTGTGTTTAGGAAGAATTTTGACGTCAAAATCGTTGACGCAAAAGCGAGGAAGGGCAGCAACAGTTGCTGCCCTCGATTTGCATGCCTGTAGCCACCTGTAGCGGCAGCTGCAGCCGCAGCCAGGCAGCACAGCGCTGGCGCATGCGTAAGCGCTGTGCTTGCAGCAGCCGGCCGGCGGTCTGCTTGCAGTAGGCTTGCTGCCGGCGGGGCTGGAAGCCCACGGGCAGAGGCGCCGTAGGGCAGCGACGCCTGCCGCCGCTGCTCCTACGGGCGAAACCCCCCCCCCCCCCTCCCCATAGGGGCGGTCGCCTGGCGGGACAGCACCGCTTGCGCAGGCAGCGGCGCCCGAAGGGGGCGCCCACCCGCAGCGGCGTCGTCGCCAGCGGGCGTGCCGCCTGCAGGCAAGGGCAGTGCCCTCGCCTCGCCGCACAAGCGCCGCCGACAGGGTGGCGGCGGCGGCAGTAGTAGAGGGAATTAGGGTTTTGTGCAAAAGGATAGTTTTGCCCCTATGTATTTGAGAAATTCCAGTTTCTATCTTTTGTCCAAATTATGAAAATACCCTTAGGAATTGAGAAATTCCCTACATGTCCCTTATTTCAGAAAATATTAATTAATTAAAAGGTTTAATTGATTATTATTTTTATTATTATCTAGTAGTCCTACATGATGATGATTATTTATACATGTGATATATGATGTGTGGACGGATGATCATTGACCGTGAAATGTGTGTACTTGTGATTATTATTATTGAGGTCTACGAGCCTCCATTATATTCTCGTTTCTTGTCGGGCTTGCGTGCCTATGATTAAGTTGTAATCACATGAGGAGGTGCAGCGGGAGCGTGGATGCGATAGCGGGACCCACGAGACGGACGATCGCAATGCATGAAGATGCATCAAGATGTGGACGGAACCGACGAGGACAAGATGGACGATCACAAGGCATGGAGATGCACCGTTGCACACATATATCTTGATGTGAGTGATTAGGCCTACTGGCTCGGGCCTAATCACATTTTGTTTTGGTCCATGATCATCTGGTGTAATTGATTATACACATACTAGATAAGTATACATATTTGCATGCGATGTAGATATATATTAAATATGTATATATGTGACATGTCATATTAGGAGACCAAATCTTAGAAACATCTATCAATAATATTAAATCGGTAAACGTGAGGCAATTAAATTAACCCACGTGGTCTTCCATCGTTATGAGTAGGAACCGATTCCCGGTGTAGGTTGAGTTGGTCGAGTCCCTCGAGACTCACCTATATCGCGATTCGTTATCTTGCTTACGACATAAAGATGTCACCGGTGACCTAAGGGCATGATATACTTGGTCGAGTCCCTCGAGGGTATATCATCAAATCAGACTCATCTTGTAACGAAGGTGTTGACTTAATCGAGCATCATGGTTGGTCGAGTCCCTCGAGGCCATGGTGATTCGGAGGCTGAACAGGACGGGAATCACAAGGAGTTGTGATCAGCAAGAGTTGCCTACCTTTTAGGCTTAGTGTGATTGGTCGAGTCCCTCGAGGTTACACTAAGATGTTGATTGGATCTTGATCCCCACTAGAAGTCTGCCGGAGACTTCCGTTTCACGTGCTGAGGGTGTCGCGTGACTCGTTAGTAAAATAGTGGGAGCATATTAAGATAGAAGTCCATATCTTGATAGTTTATTTCTTGCAAAATCTACATGTTATTCATTTCTGCTGCATCTTTATTTTTAGAAAATGTCGCTTTCAAATCCCTTACGTGGCATACTTGATGTCAACCGCCTCACTAGTCCAAATTATACGGATTGGCTCCGTAACTTGAGAATTATTCTCACAGCGGAGAAAATCGTGTACGTCCTTGATACAGTGATGCCTATGCCCGAAGAAGGGGCAAACGAGGATGAGATCGCTCGGTACGTGATTTACATAGATGACTCCACTCTTGCTCAGTGCTATATGTTGGCCTCTATGACTCCTGAGTTATAGAGACAACATGAAAAGATGGATGCCAGATCCATTATCCTACATGTCCGTAAATTGTTTGAGGAACAGGGGAGGACTCAGCGATATGAGATATCCAAGAGCTTCTTTCGCGCTAGGATGACTGAGGGGACACCGGTTCAAAACCATGTCCTAAAGATGATTGAGTGGATAGAGAAACTCACATGTCTAGGAATGGTCCTAGAGGATAACTTGTGTGTGGACATTGTGCTTCAGTCCCTACCAGATTCCTTTTCACAGTTCATAATGAATTTTAATATGAACAAGCTTGAGGTGACTCTCCCAGAGCTCCTCAATATGTTGAGGGAGGCAGAGAGTACTATTAAGAAAGAGAAGTCAGTTCTCTACACTAGTGAGACCAGAAAGAAAAGGAAAGCAAAAAGGTCCCTTAAGAAGGGAAAGGGCAAGGGCAAACCAGGTAAAGCAAAGGTTGCTAAGAAAGACCCAACAAAGGACAAAGGCCAATGCTTCCACTGTGGTAAAGATGGGCACTGGAAGAGAAACTGCAAAGAGTACCTTGCAGAAAGGGCGAAATAAAAGCTTGATGAAGCTTTAGGTACATTCATGATCAGTCTCCATTTGTCATACTCTTATGATAACACATGGGTATTACATACTGGTAGTGCTTATCATATATGCAATTCGTTGTAGGTTCTGGCAAGGCCTAGGAGACTAGAGAGAGGCGAGATGGACCTCAAGATGGGTAATAGAGCAAAACTTGTTGTATTAGCTGTTGGCGAGGTCGCCCTACATCTGCCTAGTGGAGCTTTTATTGCATTAGATGCATGTTATTTTGTTCCTTCTATTATCAAAAACATTATCTCCATTTCATGTTTAACAGTTAGTGGATATAAATTTGTTTTTGAGAACAATGGTTGTTCGATATTATTAGATGATAAGATCATCACGAAAGGAACATTGCATAATGGTTTATTTATGTTAGACACCACTCCACATATCATGAATGTAAATGTGTCCAAAAGGAAACGAGATGAGTTGAACAGTGCATACCTGTGGCATTGTAGGCTAGGTCACATCCATGAAAGAAGGATTCAAAAGTTGCTAAATGATGGATATCTAGATCCATTCGACTATGTGTCATATGCAACTTGTGAGCCTTGCATTCGTGGAAAACTGACCAACTCTCCATTTAGTGGAACTGGAGAGAGAGCCATTGAGTTGTTGGAACTCATACATAGTAATGTATGTGGACCTATGTCAACTCATGCCATTGGAGGTTACTCCTACGTCATTACATTTACTGATGATTTCTCAAGGTATGGATATGTGTACTTAATGAAGTACAAGTCCGAGGCCTTTGAGAAATTCAGAGAGTATAAGAATGAAGTGGAGAACCAGACTGGAAAGAGTATCAAAACTCTTCGATCAGATCGAGGAGGTGAGTACTTAAGTACAGAGTTTACCTAGTTCCTCAAGGACCATGGGATATTATCCCAATGGACACCTCCTTATACACCTCAACTCAATGGTGTCTTTGGAAGGAGGAATCATACGCTATTAGATATGGTACGGTCCATGATGAGTTTCGCTGACCTACCCATCTTATTCTAGGGATATGCCCTAAAAATCGCAGCTTACCTTCTGAACAGAGTTCTAACTAAGTTGTTAGTGTCTACACCATATGAGATATGGAAAGGGAAGAAGCATGATCTTAAGGTTGTTAAGATTTGGGGCTGCCCTGCCCACATTAAAAGACACAACCCCGATAAATTAGAATCAATGACAGAGCGATGCAAATTTGTGGGACACCCCAAGGAAACTTGTGGGTATTATTTCTATCATCTCGAGGACCAAAAGGTCTTTGTAGCTAAGAGAGCAGTGTTCCTTGAGAAGGAACACATTCTTGACGGAGATAGTGAGAGAATGATAGAATTGAGCGAGGTTGGAGAACCAAGCTCAAGCACCACTCTACAGCCCGAGTCTGTTCAGGTACCTAATACACAAGTTTCAACTTTACGCAGGTCTGATAGAGTATCCCATCCTCCTGAGAGATATGTGGGACATATTAGAGGAGACGATGTAGAGGATATTGATCCTTAGACCTACGAGGAGGCTATTATGAGTATAGACTCCGGGAAATAGCAAGAAGCCATGAATTCTGAGATGGATTCTATGTACTCCAATAAGGTTTGGAACCTAGTTAATGCGCCCGAAGGTATTGCACCCATCGGTTGCAAGTGGATCTTTAAGAAAAAGATCGGAGTAGATGGAAAGGTAGAGACCTATAAAGCAAGGCTAGTGGCTAAGGGGTATCGTCAAAGGCAAGGTATTGACTATGACGAAACCTTCTCACCCGTAGCAATGCTAAAATCCATCAGAATTCTATTGGCTATTGCAGCACACTATGATTATGAGATCTGGCAGATGGATGTGAAAACCGCATTCCTCAATGGGAACCTCGAGTAGGAGGTGTATATGATGCAACCTGAGGGATACGTGTCCAAGAACTGCCCAGATAAGGTGTGTAGGTTGCTTAGATCCAATTATGGACTAAAGCAAGCTTCCCGAAGTTGGAACATAAGATTTGATGAGGCAATCAGATCTTATGACTTCGTTAAGAACGAAGATGAGCCTTGTGTGCACAGAAAGATAAGTGGGAGCGCTATCACCTTTTTGGTGTTATATGTGGATGACATCCTCATAATTGGGAATGATGTAGGAATGCTATCCACAGTAAAGGCTTGGTTATCTAGACACTTCTCCATGAAGGACTTAGGGGAAGCATCCTATATCTTGGGGATTAGAATCTATAGAGATAGATCCAAGAGGATGCTTGGCTTGTCCCAGTCCAGGTACATAGAAACCATTGTCAAAATGTTTGGCATTAAAAATTCCAAGAAAGGGCGAACATGGATATAATACCTTATGCCTCAGCAATAGGGTCTTTCATGTATGCCATGCTATGTACTAGGCCTGATATAGCGCATGCTCTGAGTGTCACGAGCAGGTATCAGGCGGATCCAGGCTTGGAGCACTAGAAAGCAGTAAAGTGTATCCTTAAGTACTTAAGAAGGACTAAGGATCTTTTATTATAGAGGTAATAGCCTTAAGGTTGAAGGATACACAGACTCAAGTTTTCAGTCTGATGTCAATGATAGTAAGTCGAATTCAAGGTATGTGTACACCTTGAATGAAGGAGCAGAAGAGTTCCAAGCAAGATACTACTACTGACTCGACCACAGAGGCGGAGTATATTGCTGCATCAGATGCAGCAAAGGAGGGAGTCTGGATGAAGAAGTTCATCACAGATTTGGGAGTCGTGCCAGGTAGCGAGGAGCCGATCTCCTTATATTGCGACAATAATGGGGCGATTACTCAAATAAGGGAACCTGGGTCTCAGAAGTGTTCTGAGGAGGTTCCAACTTATCAGAGAGATCGTAACCCGAGGAGATGTAGTAGTGGAAAGAGTTCCATCCGAAGATACCATTGCAGATCCACTGACAAAGTCGTTGTCTCAGATTGTCTTTGAGCGTCACAGGGGTCTGATGGGGATCAGACACATAGGTGATTGGCTTTAGGTCAAGTGGGAGATTGCTAGTCATAGGTGCCCAGCAAGCCAATCACGTGAGTGATGGCACGTGTGACTTGATACAGAATCTTTTTGCTTATTATATTTTGGCGTATATCACTTTATAACTATTGCATATGTGCATATATATATTGTGATGTCCTTGGATTTGTGCAATGGGAATCAGATCATGATGAGATCACGATAATGAGATCGATTTACCTTTAAACACATATCCTAAATAATCCCGGTCATAGGTTACTCGAGAGGGACATCGTGATAACCGGATAGACTGGTGTGCTGTATACCCGTCCATATGATGGATGCAACTGATCTCATAGCTGCTCGTGTAGGGACACTAGGGATACAGTACAGGTGCTCATTGAAGAATGAGTTCACTGATTGATCCGCTTACGGAATGCTGGATGGTTGATGATGCCTTATTGTCAGACAACGATTCCGTAGTCCTAGTGGTGTATCTGGTCCTTAGACTTGAGACACCAAGGATGTCCTGTATGAGTGCTCCACTCTTTGATACCAGACTTATAGGTTTGGCTGTCCCAGATCTAGTACAGCTGGTCATTGGGAGTGGTAGTCGACCTTACGAGGGCTATTGAGTGTCGATAGAGGATCATCCACTCTCGGCGTCATGAGAGGAATATCCCATGTGTTCTTGCTCAGACAAATCCCTGGCCAAGGTCATTCGGGTTGAGAGAGAAAGAGTTCTCCGGGAGAATCCGATTAGAGCGAGACTCGAGTAGAAATCGTATGGGTTTGACAACACTATGCTCGATATACGGTCTCTGAAATATTAGATGGATGAGGGACTATAGGTACACGGTAACTGAGAACAGACAGGTCCAATGGATTGGATTCCCTTGTATCGTCTGGGGACTACGGCGTAGTGGCCTAGTACATCCGTAGTCGATGAGTCGAGTGAATTATTACAGAGATAATAATTCACTGAGTTAGAAGGACTTCTGATAGGTATGACTCACGGCCAGCTTGATATTGGGCCTAGAGGGTGACACATATATGGTAGGTATTGCGACGAGTAGAGGTTCTGATATGAGATATCCGACGGAGCCCTTGTCTTATTGGATGCAGATCCAATACCCACTAGGGGAGGACCCATTAGGGTTTGACAGGGGACCTCTATAAATAGGAGGGATTCAGAGCCTCATAGGCTAGAGTCTTTGCTTGCTTTTCTTATTCTCCTCTCCCTCTCCACCTCAGAGCAGGCTTGGAGTTTTGAGGAGCGTCGTTGTAACCCTACTGTGTGGATCACCGCTAGAGAGGAGGACGCTTGACCTCCTTCACCCTCTCCTAAGGATCTGCAAGGAAACAGGGATATACGATCTCCCTAGGTAACACACAATCTACAATATACGCAGTTTCATGTTTCGCGAATTTTTGCATACCAATCTTCGCACAATGACGAACATCTCTTTGGGAATCGGGGATTTTGTTTTTTTGTTCTTCCGCTGCGCATGTGATGTCGCCCCCATGATTTCCCAACAAATGTGTCCAAGAGGAAATGAGATGAGATGAACAGTGCATACTTGTGGCATTATAGGCTAGGTCACATCAATGAAAGAATGATTCAAAAGTTGCTAAATGATGGATATCTAGATCCATTCGACTATGTGTCATATGCAACTTGCGAGCCTTGCCTTCGTGGAAAACTGACCAACTCTCCATTTAGTGGAACTGGAGAGAGAGCCACTGAGCTATTGGAACTCATACATAGTGATGTATGTGTACCCATGTCAACTCATGTCATTGGTGGATACTCCTACTTCATTACCTTTACTGATGATTTCTTAAGGTATGGATATGTGTATTTAATGAAGTACAAGTCCGAGGCCTTTGAGAAATTCAGATAGTATAAGAATAAGATGGAGAACCAAACTGGAAAGAGTATTAAAACTCTTCGATCAGATCGAGGAGTTGAGTACTTAAGTACAGAATTTACTCAGTTCCTCAAGAACCATGGGATATTATACCAATGGACACTTCCTTATACACCTCAGCTCAATGGTGTCTTTGAAAGGAGAAATCATATGCTATTAGATATGGTACAGTCCATGATGAGTTTCGCTGACCTACCTATCTCATTTTGGGGATATGCCCTAGAAACCGCATCTTACCTTCTGAACAGAGTTCCAACTAAGTCGGTAGTGTCTACACCATATGAGATATGGAAAGGGAAAAAGCATGATCTTAAGGTTGTTAAGATTTAAGGCTGCCCTATCCACGTTAAAAGATACAACCCCGATAAGTTAAAATCAAGGACAGAGCAATGCAAATTTATGGGATACTCAAAGGAAACTTGTGGGTATTATTTCTATCATCTCGAGGACCAAAAGGTCTTTGTAGCTAAGAGAGTAGTGTTTCTTGAGAAGGAACATATTCTTGGCGGAGATAGTGGGAGAATGATAGAGTTGAGCAAGGTTGGAGAACCAAGCTCAAGCACTACTCTACAGCCTGAGTCTGTTCAGGTACCTAATACACAAGTTTCAACTTTATGTAGGTCTGATAGAGTATCCCATCCTCCTAAGAGATATATAGGACATATTAGAGGAGAGGATGTTAAGAATATTTATCCTCAGACCTACGAGGAGGCTATTATGAGTATAGACTCCGGGAAATGGTAAGAAGCCATAAATTTTGAGATGGATTCTATGTACTCCAAGAAGGTTTGGAACCTAGTTGATGTGCCCGAAGGTATTATACTCATCGGTTGTAAGTGGATCTTTAAAAAAAAGATCAGAGTAGATGGAAAGGTAGAGACCTATAAAGCAAGGCTAGTGGCTAAGGGATATCGTCAAAGGCAAGGTATTGACTACGACGAAACCTTCTCACCCGTAGTAATGCTGAAATCTATTAGAATTCTATTAGCTATTACAGCACACTATGCTTATGAGATCTGTTAGATTGATGTGAAAACTATATTCCTCAATGGGAACGTCGAGGAGGAGGTCTGTATGATACAACCTGAGGGATTCGTGTCCAAGAACTGCCCAGATAAGGTGTGTAGGTTGCTTAGATCCATTTATGGACTAAATCAAGCTTCCCGAAGTTGGAACATAAGATTTGATGAGGCAATAAGATCTTATGATTTTGTTAAGAACGGAGATGAGCCTTGTGTGTACAGGAAGGTATGTGAGAGTACTATCACCTTTTTGGTGTTATATATGGATGACATCCTGATCATTGGGAATGACATAGGAATGCTATCTTAGTAAAGACTTGGTAATCTAGACACTTCTCTATGAAGGACTTAGGGGAGGCATCCTATATCTTGGGGATTAGAATCTATAGAGATAGATCCAAGAGGATGCTTAGCTTGTCCCAGTCCAGGTACATAGAAACCATTGTCAAAAGGTTTGGCATGAAAAATTCCAAGAAAGGTCTCATACCGATGAGACATAGGATATCGCTTTCTACGAGTATGTCCCCAAAGACTCTAGAAGAAAGGGCGAACATGGATATAATACCTTATGCTCGGCAATAGGGTCTATCATGTATGTCATGCTATGTACTAAGCCTGATATAGCGCTGCTCTGAGTGTCACGAGCAGGTATCAGGAGGATCTAGGCTTGGAGCACTGGAAAGCAGTAAAGTGTATCCTTAAGTACTTAAGAAGGACTAAAGATCTTTTACTAGTATATGGAGGTAGTAGCCTTAAGGTTGAAGGCTACACAAACTCAAGTTTTCAGTCGGATGTTGATGATAGCAAGACTAACTCGGGGTACGTGTACACCTTGAATGAAGGAGCAGTGTGCTGGAAGAGTTCCAAGCAAGATACTACTGCTGACTCGACCATAGAGGCGAAGTACATTGCTGCATCAGATGCAACAAAGGAGGAAGTCTGGTTGAAGAAGTTAATCACAGATTTAGAAGTCGTCCTGGGTAGCGAGGAGCTGATCTCCTTATAAATGCAACAACAACGGGGCGATTGCTCAAGCGAAGGAACCTAGGTCTCATCAGAAATCTAAGCATGTTTTGAGGAGGTTCCACCTTATCAGAGAGATCGTAACGTAAGGAGATGTAGCAGTGGAAATAATTTCATCCGAAGATAACATTGCAGATCCACTAACAAAGCCATTGTCTCAGATTGTCTTTGAGCATCACAAGGGTCTGATGGGGATCAGACATATAAGTGATTGGCTTTTGGTCAAGTGGGAGATTGTTAGTCATATGTGCCTAGCTAGCCAATCACGTGAATGATGACACGCATGACTTAATACAGAATCTTTTTGCTTATTATATTTTGACATATATCACTTTATAACTATTGCATATATGCATGTATATATATTGTGATGTCCTTGTATTTGTGCAATGGGAATCGGATCGTGATGAGATCACGAAAATGAGATCGATTCACCTTTAAACACATATCCTAAATAATCCCGGTCATAGGTTACTCGAGATAGACATCATGATAACCGGATAGACTGGTGTGCTATATATCCGTCCATATGATGGATGCAACTGGTCTCATAGCTGCTCTGTAGGGACACTAGGGATACATTACAAGTGCTCATTGGAGAATGAGTTCACTGATTGATCCACTTACGGAATGTTGGATGGTTGATGATGTCTTATTGTCAGACAACGATCCGTAATCCTAAGGGTATATTTGGTCCTTAGACTTAAGACACCAAGGATATCCTATATGAGTGCTCCACTCTTTGATACCAAACTTATAGGTTTGATTGTCCCTGATCTAGTATAACTCGTCATTGGGAGTGGTAGTCGACGAGCAGACTTTGAGTTTTGAGGAGCGTCGTCGCGCAGCCCTGCTATGTGGATCACCGCTAGAGAGGAGGACGCTTGGCCTCCTTCACCCTCTCCTAAAGATCTGCAAGGAAACAGGGATATACGATCTCCTTAGGTAACACAATCTACTCTATACGTAGTTTTTTCAGTTTCGTAGATTTTGCGCACCAATCTTCGCACGACGACGAACATCTCTTTGGGAATCGGGGATTTTATTTTCTTGTTCTTCCACTATGCATCTGATGTTGCCCCCAAGATTTTCTAACAATATATAATTTATATATTATTGTAGTCGGGATAGAGTTGCTCTCTCTCGCAAAGCTATCGTGGGGCTTCGCTTTTGCAAAGGAATATATATATATATATATATATATATATATATATATATATATATATATATATATATATATATATATTCCTTTGCAATATCACACTTAATTTCATGTGGTAGTATCTAAAAGAAACATATAAACAGGTTGAAATGCTGAGATCTCATTTCCTTCTGAATAATTCACCTGTATCTGCTTACATACATTAGGACAGAATCCCGAGTTTCACAAACCATCAAAGCATAAACAGAGTCGATGTCAAAAGTAAATTACAGAGGGATGACACACACAAACAAAAAAAGCAAGTCAAGAAGTTGCTTTTTGCCTGGTATCCTGCCTAGGTTGGAAACACTAGAAAAAGGAGTAAAATTATGTGTTACCTATAACAATTAGCATCAGCATTGTCACAAAATTACTGGAAGCTGGGATGATAATCTTCTAATCAAGGACCCTCCACCCACTCCGTGAAACAAAGAAGTTGTAGTCTGGATGCCGGTTCACATATCTCTGATTGCCCTTGGAGACTACTACCCTGGCCAACACAGATGCAGTTTGCCTGAGCGTCCTCAACCTCTCCTTTATTAATTCCGAGGTATCTGAATGATTGACATCTTCAGACTGGACGACCTTTGAATTCATGTCCCACAGTTGAAACCATGACTCTCCCTGCACTCAGACCGTGTATCTCCAGCTGAGAACAATTTTTTTTACAGCAACATAAGCAAAACTATAGAGTGACCACGTACATGACGACTACGCCAATGATTACAACCATGCAACACTACTGTAGAGTTTTGATGCCTCGAGTTATGTTAATTATAGTGTTGAAGTCACCAGTCTATCTAACCATTGTCAAATGCAAGGTATATGGAGCAAGTGGCATAAGCATGATAAGTCAGTGGAACTCAAGCTATCTACATGCTCATCACAATCCCGGGTTACCTACCGACAAGATATCTCTGCCAATAGAGGAGACTGACATGACCAGGACAACTACTAGCGGACAGGGAACATCTGAGATTTCATAAATCCTCCAAAAGATGTAGAGGCATGTTGGTTATATATTAAATGCCATAGTCTTTATGTATGAAGAATGAGGAAAGTCATTGACAACATAAAATCTAGCCTTCGTCAACTGCATTGTCTATATCTCGCTGTCAAGCTCCCAGCTTTTTGGAAGCATCTTCCACTTGTTTTACTTATCTTCAAGATCAGATGGAGATGGAAGAATTTAGAAAGATAATCCAGAGGATGTGTTATGCTATGCTATCAGTATCTTTCTGATACAAGAATTTCAAACCTGATGTGAACTTTTGGTTTATCTGCTTCCTGTTATTAATGCATCCTACTGCTACAATAGCAGATATATCTGGAAATGTCAGAGGAACAATGTGAAAATTATGAAAAAATACTTGGAGCAGATGTACCTTATGATTGTATGTCTGCAGACCTACAACTGGAGAAACTACATCTTCTGAAAGACAATGGCCACTATGAACAAAATGGCCGAGAGAGTGATACGTTAAAAAAGCAGCATGAAAACTACCATCAGGTATACGATATATAGGGTACCACGCGACGCAGTCAGTACCTGAAAACAAAAAAAGACAATCACAACTGTATATGCAATAAGCATATAACATGAGAAGCAAACTTCCATAAATCTATTAAATAAAGGTCATGCAGTTTAACAGATTCCAGCTTCGATGGATCACCAAACATGTGGCTATCAGATGATGAACCACTGGCTACCAGCTCCTTGATCCTGCATTAGATTAAAGGAAGAATGTGAGACAAAAAAGGTTAAGCACCTCACTTGTATGAGTCATAGACTACTACCTACAACTTGGCTGTCTGATCTAACGAACGACTGTAGAGATCACGAAAATTATAGCTAAGAAAACCGTCTGCTTCTACTCGTATCTTTGTTCACATCTCATATATGACCAGGCACAACCACACTGATACTATCTACAAAGGTTTCAGGCAACAGAAGTCATATGATTGTTTAGACATTTCTTGCAGCAGTAATTTTTATCAATAAACTAACCATTTGACTTTTCTCGGTCAGCCTTTAAGGATAACAAAATCCACATCCATAGTGAATCAGGTATCCCGGAACAGATATTAATGAGCCAAATCCAGCAAAAATAAACTGGCAATGCCCCATTGATATTCAACATTGTTTAGAAAACAACCGAGCTAAGTCATTAAAGCACTCAACATTGTTTCACGATAATAATATTATTGAGTTGATTAGTTGATGCACTACATTGTTCAAAATGATATTACTGATAGTAGATAAAATTTTTTCAATTACACGAGGAAATCTAATTATTTTATTAAGTAAAATCATTTCTTCTAACCTGTATAAATAAAGAGAAAATATCCATAAACTTCATAAAAACATATCTTTTACCATGGTATCAGAGCAGTGAGTGAGACTCCCGATCCTCCTCTCGACGATCTTTCACACTTCTTCCTTTCCCCGTAACCAGCCGAACGGTATGATTTGCGTTGATTGCAGTCGACCCTCCTCCTCACTAGCAACGAGTGTGTAGTTACAACCCTTTGCCATTGCTCTCTGAACTGCACCGATTGCAGTTCTTCTTCAACGACCCTCCTCCTCCTGTGATCTTGTTGCACTCTCCGGTAGCCACACAATTGAGCAGTTGTAGTACACCAATTTTCGGCAGATGCTGTACAACTAGACTGGGAATGGACCCCCCCGACTTCACCCTTGATCCGGCGTAAGCAACTCGTCTGAGGAGCCGCTGCCCATGCTCTGGTGACGAACAGAATCTCTTCCGTATGCTCCCTTCTTACTCATTGCGCTGATTCCCGATCACTACCGCGCTGCCAGGGGGCAGCCATCCTTGCCAAGTGTATGCTGGGCCCAGTCTGCTCTGCAACAGCGCCACAGGCGTGGCCTTTAGCAAAGTTGCACCGAGGCGAGTGCAGCTCCATTGCGTCCTGCTCCACCTTGCACAACACCCTTTGGAAGAGCTCAACGCCGCAAGGGAGCTCAAGCAGCCTAGCAACAGTGTACTCGAACTCCTCCATCTCGTCGAGCAACATCCGGAATAGCGAGTGGTTGACGCACTTGGTGTAGACCACGAACCGCTCCCGCTTTGGCCCGACAAACACCAAGAAGCAACCCTTCGGTGGCATCTGTTCCTGCTAACCCTCCTCACTGTGACAACCTGAAGTCGCAGCCTCAATACTATGCAGTGATCTCTCACAGATTTGTGGCAAGAACTGTAGATCTCTCACAGATCTATGGCAAGAACGATAGATCTCTCATAGATTGTAGTGATAGCTGTGGCGGACTACGGCCAAACACTTCCACTGCCTAAGGCTCCTCCCCCAGAAGATTTTCCCCCAGCTTCTCCTCTCCTCTCCCAAGTGGGTGTTAGATGACCGATAACCTGCGTTCGTGCACAAGGTGACCCCTTCCCCTTAGTGCAGCATCCCTCTTTCTTCTCCCTCAGTGTAAAGAGAAGCAAGGAACAACACTACCGTCATCCCTTACGAGAAGAGTCAATTGCTAGATCTGTCGCCCCATTGATATCTTCATGTGTGACTACTATAGAAACATGACACAAGCAGTAAACAATCTTGTCAAATCATTCGCGTACACACATGCTCAGTCTTCTATCCAGTCTAATGAAGATAAAATAAGAAAGAAATACAATCATTGATTATCTACATAATATAAAAGATCATCGATGAATTGGCTTTGATAGATCACTACTTTTGTGACGAAATAGTCATAATCCATACTCTTAAAGGCTTACGAGACGAGTATAAGGAATTGTCAGTCACAATTCAAGAATGCGACTCACCAATGTCATTTTAAGAACTCTATGACAAGTTGATTGACTATAAATCGTATTTGAAGTGCGAGGACAAGTTGCCCGGACCAACCATCACAACTCAAGTCAGTCAAAAGTCTAAAAGGAAGAGCAACCAATATAATAAGGATGTCAACAAAGGTTTGTCCAAGATATCTCCTAACCTTATGGGTCCCAAACAAACCCTCCTTTATCCATATCATCAACATTTCTATCAAGGTGGAAACTCCAATAACCTTCAGCCTTAGCGTCCTGACCTCACAAGCCAACAAAGATTTGTTTGCCAGTTGTGTGATGAAGTTGGACACTCCACGAAAGTCCGTTCATCTTGACCCAGACTCCCTACTCTATCACAGTGGCCTTAGGCGAATCTCATGACTACTTCGACTACTAGTTAACCTAGTTGAATTGTGGACTCTAACTCCTCTTATCACATCACCTCTAATCTTTAAAACTTGTTCATCCACAATAATTATGGCAGAAATGAAGGTATCATCATCGATGATGATAAAGGAATTCCTATTACTCATACTGGTTTTATAATACTTAATTCACATACTGTAACTTTTATACTCGATGATGTTTTATATGTACCTCACATTAAATGATATTTTTGTTTCTCAATTTTGTAAACATAATAATACTTCAATCGAATTCTTTCCTGACTCTTTTCTTGACACGAATTTGAGTAGGGGGACATCTTTGGTCCAAGGTCAGAATAGAGGCAATATTTATGAATAGTTGTCAACTCCACAAATAAACCAACCCACTGTTCATTCTTCGATTGCAACTCCAATTGATGTGTGGCATTGTTGTATTGCTCATCCCTCGTCTCTTATCTAGCAAAAATTACTTTTCCGTTATTCTTTTCTCATTTTTAAATCAAGTAGCTTTATAACTCATTGTGATGCTTGTCTTAGCAACAAAAGTCATAGATTATCCTTTGGCACATCTTTCATATTATGCTCTAAACTATTTAAAATTATTTATATTAATATTTGGCATTGTTGTGTGGCATTGTTGTATTGCTCATCCCTCGTCTCTTATCTAGCAAAAATTACTTTTTCGTTATTCTCTTCTCATTTTTAAATCAAGTAGCTTTATAACTCATTGTGATGCTTGTCTTAGCAAAAAAAGTCATAGATTATCCTTTGGCACATCTTTCATATTATGCTCTAAACTATTTGAAATTATTTATATTAATATTTGGGACCTTGCCCCAACCATTTATTTTACAAATTTAGATTTCAATTAATTTTATAGATTATTTCATTAAGTACACATGCTATATCCTTTCCACCATAAATCTAAAGTTTTCATAATTTTTGTCAACTTTAGAAAGTTGATCAAAAACTACTTTTAGTTTACAATCAAAATAGTTTACTCTAATGGTGGAGGTGAATATTAAGCCTTGACATCCCGTCTCTCAACTTGTAATATATAATATCTCTAGTCACTCCCATATACTATTTAACTAATTGGCTCTATCGAATATAAACATCAGCTTATAATTGAAACTGATCTCACACTTCTATATTAGGCCTCCATGCCTCTAGCTTTTGGTTAGTAGCTTTTCAAACTATAGTCTATTTTATTAATCGTATGCTTACTTCAGTCCTATAATATCAATTTTTATTTGAAATACTATTTCATAAACCTCCAAATCTTTAGAAACTAAAAATATTTAGTTGTCTATATTATCCATAGTTACGTTCCTATGCCTCCCATAATATAATATCAAGATCTAAACCTTGCGTCTTCATAAGATACTTTCTTGAGAATAATGCTTTCCGATGCTATAACCCCGAAACCATGAGTCTACCTTCATAATGCTTTCACAAGTCTACCTTTCCTTCCCAAAATCATGAGTCTCCTACTATGCAAGCCACTCCAACAAACATTCAGCACTAGAGTATACCTCTGATCTTGTCAGATAAGCCTCCCATGACATCGTCCAGTTCTTCCCCTCAAGATCCACACTCTTCTACTACTCTAGTTCAGTAGTTGCCCATTCTCTCAATTCCTTCTCCACTCCCTTTTTAAGTTTCCCCCATTAATGAGATAATACATTCAGAAACACAACCATTGTCTTGATCTCCTTCTAGACCCAATGACACTAAAGCACCTCAGCTTAACCTATTTCGTGTCAATGACTCTCCACCGCCTATACTAATAACACAATCTTGCAATTCCATAGCCTCTAAACATCTAATGACAACACATTCCAAGAGTGATACTTTTAAACTACGTTAAGTCCTTAACCTACATACTATCACAAAATCCTTACCTAAGACTATTGAACCCACCACATTTACTCAAGCCCAAAAATCTCTATATTGGTGTAAAGTTATGTATAAAGAATATGATGCACTCCTCCATAACTCAACATGGAACCTTGTACCTTTTCATCACACACACAATATCATCGGGTGTAAGTGAGTCTTTCGAGTTAAGCATAACCTAAATAGATCTGTTGCCAGATATAAAATACATCTAGTCGCCAAAGAGTTTCATCAATGACCTGGTATTGACTTTACTAAGATATATAGTTCCATTGTTAAACCCACAACAATTTAACTTATCTTGAGTTTGGCCACTACTAAAGGCTGGCAATTATGATAATTAGATGTTAACAATGTCTTTTTATATGAGACTCTAATTGAAGATGTTTTTATGTAGCAATTGTTAGGATCGGAGCGGCACTAAGAGGGGAGGGGGTTGAATTAGTACAGCGGATTAAAACTTGTAAGTTTGAAACCAAATTCGTAAATGCGAGGAGATTTCGATTCGACAATAACTTGAGTAAAGTGAGAAGATAAAAACGAAAGCTTGTTGTAGTGTAAATAATAATTTAAGAAAAGAAAGCACTAATACATTCAAGGAACACACTAATTTAAAGTGGTTCGGTCAAATGACATACATCCACTTGCGAAGCCTTCTTCAATGAGGCTCCCAACTTCAACTAGCAAATCACTTTGAAGGGGAAGGACAAATACTCCTCTTACAACTTTTACAAGTGGTTCACACTCTTATAAATTTTTAACGAAAAGGAAGGAGGTGAACACTCAAGTAATTGAAAATAAGGCTTGCTAAAAACTTTACAAAGGCTTTTGTCTCAATCTATTGCTACTTAAAAAATTATATTCTCTGCTAAGAATTGAGGGGTATTTATAGGCCCCAAGAAGATTCAAATTTGGGCTCCAAATTTTGAATTTTCTTGGGTTCCCGATGTTGGCAGTGCCACCGCCTATCAGTGACAGTGCCACCGCTTGTTAATGTCTGACATTGACAATGTACTAGTGATGCCACTGCCCAATCTAGCGGTACCACCACCCGATCCTCGGGTTTTGGGCGGTGCCACCACCCAGTCTGACGGTTCCACCGCCCGACCTTACCGGTCATTGGTTGGGTTTCAAATTCGGCCTAAACCAAGTCATATTTGGGCCCAGTTGGCCCCTAACCAAGATATAAGATTATCCCTTAAACCCTAACCCTAATTATATGTAAACTACGAAACTGGAAACATAGTCCTAAGCAAGTTTTTTAACCAGCAAATGACAAGTCTTCTTCCGGCGGACTTCCGATACACCCTCGGATTTCTTTCGGTGGACTCCCAATAGGCTCTCGATCTTGTGGCAAGTGTTGAATCTCGGATTTTGATGATGACATCAATTGTCATTTGTTATCTAATCCATATATTGAGATAAGTGTGCAGGATTAACTACGATGAAAGTAAGAAATGCAGCAGGAGTTGCGCTGGAGTGAGGACTATGATCACGTTGGGAGTTCGAGAGCTCGACGGAAGTTCGGACGGTCGTCGGAGGTTCTACGGGAACATATCCGAGAAGTCCAGGAGCTTGAGAAGCTCATCGGAACTCGCCAAGTGGATCGTCGCAAGTCCAGGAGTTTGCCGGAAGTCTGTAGGAGCATCACCGAGGGTTCATCGGATGATCGACAGAAGTTCACCGGAAGCTCGCTGGAAGAAGCGATTGATGCACCGGAGCAAGCTGTCCTTCGAATTGTCATAGTTAGCACATTGATTAAGTTAGAAATGGGAGGTGATCCCACTAACTTAATCTTGGGGCAATTGGGCCCTTGAAAGACCTAATTGGGGTCGAATGGATAAGCCTATTCGGACCCAGATGACTTGGCCAGAGGTGGCACCGCTTGGGTTGGTGGTGGCACCGCCTAGGGCTCAGTCTCCGAGTTCTGGCTGGGCGGTGCAACCGCCCCTGACAGGTGGTGGAACCGCCTAAGCTCGGTCTCCGAGCTCTGGCCGGGCGGTGCAACCGCCCCAGTCAGGCGGTGGCACCGCCTGAGCTCGGTCTCCGAGCTCTGCCAGGTGATGCAACCGCCCCTAACAAGCGGTGGCACCGCCCAAGATCTCAGTCTCCAAGCTCTAACAGTGGTGCAACCGCCCCAGTCAGGCGGTGCAACCGCTATACCCCGAAATTCCGGGAATTGATAGTTTTGAGCTCCAAATTCGAACTGGTTTAGGGCCTATAAATACCCCACTCTTTCAGCAATGAAAGAGCAATGAAAACCACCGAAATCCTGATCTTACTCTATGATTTTTAGAGCTCAAAAGTGTTGTATGAGTTAAAAGTTCTTCTCCTTCTCTTCTCCCCATTGTTTTTGTCGAAAAGAAGGGAAGAGTACAAGCTAGCCAGCATTTGTCTTGAGCTAGTAATCTTTCTCCCCCTATGTCATTACCGAAAAGAAGGGAGAAATCAATGGCCAAAAAACTTTAATCATTATACAGGCCATATTACAAAATCATGTCATGATATCAAGAAAATTCAACAAGGACATGATTCATTCGACAAATCCTTTTAATAGAGCAAACGAATTATACAAAGGATCATGATTAAAATATATCAATATCATAGATCAAGTCATGATTCGTGATTCATCATAAAGAAAATTAATTTTCAATCATCACATAAGGAATTTAAAGAATTTTTGAAACATAGGAGAATGATTAATTTAAGCATGCAATGTTTCAATCAAATTCAAGTCATGAATACCAATACTTTCATATTGTGAGTATCAATTCATAAATACCAAAAGATATTATTTATGATTCCAATTTTGCAAGATCAAGATTATGATTTAGATAAAACTCATTCAAATCAAATTATTAACTTGAAACTCATAATCAAGTCATCAAAATCAATTTCGAGATTCACAAAATATCATGAAATTATTAATCTCGATCAAATGGGAAAAACATTTTTTAAGTGATTCTTTTTCATCTAAGCATGCCTTAGTCTTTATATGTCAAATCAAGATAAGCATGAAAGTTCAAGACGTAAAGGCAAAATCTTATAAAACAACTCATCAAGAAAGATTTTAAACATCCATTTTCAAGCCATATAAAGAGTAAGTCAAGGATTCAATTATCTCATGTCATGAATTCCAATAGGCATCTCAAAATATCAACATCACATTAAAAAGATATTTCAAAAAGATATATCAATAAGTGATTCATTTGTATCATTTCATTCGTTCGGAATATTCTCCTCTTTGGTAAATAAATGTAGGAGAACAAATTGAATTAAGGAGATGTAACATGATTAAAGCATTGAACATGATTCATATTTAAAATGTGTCTCATCTCATAAGTATGAATCAAGCATTTGTAAAATCTGAAATCATCTTTAAAGTCATATTCAATAAATTCATACATGACAAGCATAGATTTATTGAAAAGATGATAAGATAGAGGATCACATTTCATTTTTATAAATTTATATTCATGTGATTTGCTTCTTATAAGCATGTCTTTACCTTTATAAAACAAGTGTCAACATTTAAGACAGAAAGATAAAAAACAAATCATCAAGTATGATTTCAAAAAGTATGTTAAAGAGAAATCATTAAGACCAAATGCATGATACACTCATTTATTTTCAAAATATTCATCATGTTTATTTTCATGAGATTCACAAGATTGGTAAAATAAATTCATTAATCTCAATATGATAGAAAATTATTTCCATTTCATACAATTGATTTCATGTGAGGGTATTCAAGTCTTTTGTGGAAACATGTATCATCATTTAAAATCGAAACATAAGTTTCGTCATGAAGCCGTCAAGACCAAACACATTATGATATCACATCTATCATCAAAAGACTATCAAGAAATTCTTACATAGATATACATGCACTATGTCATCTTAATATATCATTAAAATATCATCTTAATTCATCGTAGAAATTATTAGACCAAAAACATATTAATCTAAAATGAGAGTTTCAAATCAACATTTACTTCAAAAACTAATGCATGACATAAAATCATCAAGATACACATGCATGGATTAATCCTACGCATTATCACATATCATATTATCATCCCTAATGTTAAATACGTCATTTAACATTTCCAAACATAACATGCATGAAACCTTAGCAATATACTTTTCATGATCAAATTTTTAATTTTTCAAAGATGCTAAAAAGAAAAACATGATATAATTTTTGAAAAACAATTTATTTATTTCCTATTCCTACTATCTAAATTAAGCACTCATGAAGGACTTCAAGTAATTTCAAAATAATTCAAAATAGTTGAGTTACTTACCTTGTAGTCGAAGCCCGTCAAAGCCCAATTCGTCGTTTCACCTTTGGAAGTTCTTGATTCATCCTTGGTTGCTTTCCTCTTCTTTGGCTTCTTCCTCTATTCAAGTTCATTGTTTATTTTAGATTTTTATTTAATAAACTTATTAAGATTTAGTGTTCGAAGTTCAAGTTCATCATTGTCCTCATCACTTGAGTCATCACTCAAGTGGTATTCATTTGTCAGGGATTCCAAATCCTTCCTGTTCTTTGGAAGGTTGTTTTGTTCATCATGTGCATTGTGCACCATTTCATATTTCATTAACGAACCAATTAGTTCTTCAAGTGATAAGTTGTTTAGGTTTTTAGCTTCTTGTATTGCAGTTACTTTTGAATCCCACTTCTTAGAAAGAGAACGCAAAATCTTGTTTACGAGTTCAAAATCCGAAAAACATTTGTCAAGAGCTCTAAGATTATTGACGACATCCGTGAAACGGGTGTACATGTCGCCTATAATCTCACTTTGTTGCATTCAAAAAAGCTCAAAATCATGCAATAAAATGTTAACTTTCGAGTCTTTGACTCTACTAGTTCCCTCGTGCGTGATTTTAAGTGTTTGCCAAATATCAAATGCCGTTTCGCATGTAGAAATCTGATTGAACTCATTTTTGTCCAAAGCGCAAAATAAGGCATTCATAGCCTTTGCGTTTAGAGAAAAATACTTCTTCTCCAAATCCGACCATTCGTTTATCGGTTTAGAGAGAAGTTGACAACCGTTTTCAACAATATTCTATAGATCCAAATTCATATAAATCAAGAAAACTCTCATTCGAGTTTTCCAATAAGTGTAGTCCAATCCGTTAAATAACGGTGGACGAACAACCGAAAAACCCTCTTGAAAGCCATGAAGAGTCATTTCTCTCGGGTGTAAATCTGAAATGAGAAATACTGGGCTCTGATACCAATTGTTAGGATCAAGAGCACTAAGAGGGCGGGGGGAATTAGTGCAGCGAAAAACTTTCGACGATTAAAACTGCGTTCGTACGTTGAAATCTGATTCCGACGTAAAAGCCATTTCATGCAGATAATAACTTTAAAAGCTTATGGAAACATATTTGAAGTAAAGTAAGGAATACAGTTTGCAGTTAAGATAGAAATCAGAATGTAAACACAAATTGAAATATAATGTTGGTACGATAAAACCGATTTTCGTCTTAACGCTGATTCGGAAAATACTTAACTAAGAAACACATTTGTAAATGAGCAGAAGGCAATAACCTACTGAGGAGGTTTGCAGTAAAGATAAGATGCTCAAAGTAAATGCAAACCAGAGAAGATGAGAGTTTACAGTGGTTCGATCAATCGTGACCTACATCCACTCTTTTGATTCCTCTTCCGTCGAGGCCACCAGCATCCACTAACGATCTTCCTTTACTAGGCGAAGATCAATCTCCTTCTTACACCCCTCTTCTCTTTTTACCGGGTTTAGGAGACAACCCTTACAAGCACTCACTCCACTCTCTTAAACAGAATTCTAACACTTAAGCTAGATAAGGGAAATTCCAGAGATTGCAGCAGCATTTTCTCTCTTTTAATCTCTCTGTGCTTGTATATTTTACCCAGGGATGGGAGGGGTATTTATAGGCTCCAAACCAGTTTGAATTCCGAACTCAAAACTGTCATCTCCTAGAATTTCGGGGTCTGGCGGTTGCACCGCCTAGTAGAGCTCGGAGACTGAGCCTTTGGGCGGTGCCATCGCTTGTCAGGGGCGGTTGCACTGCTTGGCAGAGCTCAGAGACTAAGCCTCTGGGCGGTGCCACCGCCTGACAGGGGCGGTTGCACCGCCTAGTCTCACCCGGAGACTGAGCCCTAGCGGTGCCACCGCCTGTCAAGGGCGGTTGCACCGCCTAGTCTCGCTCGGAGACTTAGCCCAAGCGGTGCCACCACCTGCCTGGGGCGGTTGCACCGCCCATCTTTCCTGGGAGACCCTCTGCTGGGCGGTGCCACCGTCGACCCTGGCGGTGCCATCGTCGACCCTGGCGGTGCCACCGCCTAGTAGAAATTCTGGTCCGAATGGGTTGATCCATTCGGCCCAATTTGGGTCTGTCAAGGGCCCAATTGCCCTTAGATTAAGTTAATGGGATCACCTCTCATTCCTAACTTAATCTACATGCTAACTACGATAATTCTTAAGACATTTACTATAGCTTGCTCCGGTGCGTCAATCACTTTTTCCGGCGAACTTCTGGCGAACATCCGACGAACCTCCGTGGATGCTCCGACGGACTTCCGGCAAACTCCTCGACTTGCGACGATCCACTTGGCGAGAACCGACGAGCTTCTTTTGGCAAGCTCCTGGACTTCTCGGATTTGTTCTCGTAGAACCTCTGTCGACCGTCTAGACTTTCGTCGAGCTCTCGAACTCCCAACGTGATCATAGTTAATCCTGGCGTAACTCCTACTGCATGTCTTTCTTTCATCATAGTTAATCCTGCACACTTAAAACAAAATTTCGATCGAGACAATTAATTCTAAGCAATTAACTAAGTTGTCTAGCATGTCATTGGTCCCTCGATGCTTCGTCCGATTCTTCGACACATCGTCCACTCCTACGCCCTATTGCCCAATCGACTAGTTGACTCCGCAACTCTGATATCCTTGGTGCATTACATGCTTTTCTTAGCCCGATGCCCAAGTCCACGGCCTGAAGCCTTCTGTCGATACGTCGACCGATCCATCGGCCCTACGTTCAATCTTCTGACATGTTCCTCCAGTACAACATGATTTTTCCTGCTTTAATTGTCTTATCCTACGTCACTCAAAACGCAGATTAAAACATAAACATATATCAAGTTGTTTCATAATCAAAATACGATATTCAACAATATTCATTTTATATCCAAATAGGTTGGTAGAGTTAAATAATGGATATAAAAATTTATATTACTTCATTTAACATAAATTACTGATCAAATTATTTAAGTTAAGATTGATAATATTATATACTCTTATAAGTCAATATTAATCTTTTTCACTTTTATGATACTAATCAAAATATTATATTAAATGATAAAAGAAGTTAAATCATACTTTTACAGTAAAAATAGAACACCAATTATTACCACCACATGACACTAATCAACAAAAGATAGAACACCACTTATTGCATTAATCAAGAATAGGTTATTTGGTTCTTTTAACCTCACCACCTTTTACTCTATCAAAATAAATTATTCCCTTTATCTTATTTTTAAGCACACTACTCAGATTCGTCTTATCACTATGTGAAAAAAGCGTAAAGTTTGATCATGAACAGTTAATTAGCATTATGTGGCGTTAAAAGTAATAAGCATACATCCCTGATAGTCAAAGCCAAATGAAATACCAATAACACAAATAACATGCATATGTCACTTTATACAAGTGGCTCTAATTGCACTGTCATTTTGCTTACGGATTGTTGTCCAGCTATATGAATTGGGAACGATCCTCTTTGTAGGAGAGGAATTCCACACTATAAATCTGGATGGAAAGCCCTTCTTATACCACCCCAAGCTCAACCAGTCTTCCTCATCTCATAGTATTCCACCATCACGTGTTCTGCAAACTAGCTAGCTAGCTTGTAGTATGGCATCCACCAAGAACATCCAGCAGCTGACGCTCGAGGAGGAGGCAGGCGCGTGTGCCTTACAGCTAGCGAGCAGCTGCACGCCCTCCCCTTCACCATCAAGGCCGCTATCGAGCTCCGGCAACTCGACATCATCGTCGAGGCCGGCCCGGGCGCCATGTTGAGCCCGGTTGAGATCGTTGCCCGGCTGCCGACCGAGAACCTGCAGGCGGCCACGATGGTGGACCGAATGCTCCGCTTGCTCGCCCCCGACACTGTCGTCAGCTGCACCGTCCAAACCGGAGCCGATGGCCGCCCTACGAGGAAGTACGGCGCACCTCCCATCTGCAAGTACCGGAACAAGAACGAGGATGGTGTGTCCATAGCTGCTTTGGCTTTGTTGCTGCAGGATAAGATATTTGTGGATACATGGTAATTTAGAAGTAGGAGGATAGATTTGAGATCTTCTAGGCACATTTACTGTAGCTTTTCTCCTAGTGATTGGTAGCAGCTAAGGCTAAGTAGTCATCATGCAAAAACACCGAAAACAATAAATCTCAGGCACTATTTGAAGGATTCAGTCTTGGAGGGCGGCTTCCCTTCTAAGGCTGCCTACGGGATGTTGTTATTCGATTACACGGGTTCTGATCCATGGTTCAGCAAGGTGTTCAATGAGGGCTTGAGAGGCCACCCCAGCAGTATCGTCAAGGATTTACTCCGTGTCTACAGTGGCTTTGACAACATGGAGGTGCTCGTCAATGTCGATGGCAATGACGGCGCATCATCCCTCCAAATGATCAAGCACCCACACATCAAGGGCATCAACTATGACCTCCCTCATGTTATCTCCGGTGCCCAACGCACGCCAGGTCCACCATGATCTTGTTCTTTGATCATAAGTAGCAACCTAGCCAGGAAGAAGAAGCATTATCTTATACGTTCATGGCATGGTTTGGTTGCAGGAGTTGAGCACATCAGTGGAGACATGTTTCAAACTGTTCATGGTGGTGCCGCCTTCTTGAAGGTCATGTCTCCTAATCACTGAATGCCCCACACTAATTGACATTATAAACTGGAAACTATAATGCAATCTTTTTTACTCTTTTTCTATATCTTATTAAATTAATAGTAATTACATGCCTCAATGGAGAAAAAATAATTAATCATCAATAACTACATTAGATATTGATAATGAATTTTTTTAGAGTGAGACGTATGTGATGGTAAGAAGAAAAAGACCAGACATAATATCACAAAATTTACTTAATTTTGCACAAATCGAAATTATACTCATAGTGTAAAGAAATTGAAATTTTCTACTATGTCAGAATAATAAAATATAAAAAAAAAATCTCTCTTGATTGACTCAATCTATACACACTGACATATGCATGAATTCTAACAAAAAAAAGGTTCTTCTCACATCTAAACTTAGTTATAAACAATACTTAAAAAGCAACGAACTTTTAATTTTAAAGGACCTTTTCTATAAAAAAAAGTTATTTTCAAACTTGAATCACTTATCCTCCAAGTAATTACCTTATCCTTTAAATAATATATTATTAAATTAAATATTTTTTAAAAAAATTCTTTTGAGAAAAAGGAGGAGATTGGTTTCTCTTTAGCTACCGTATATACCACTACACATCAATAATTATGACAAGAGAACTCATTCGGCAACGAATAGTCCTCTTCGAGAACAAGATTTCTCTACACAAAGGAACATATATAGTTTTATTAAAAGTAATTAATTACTCCATATGGCAGAAGGTTAAAAAAAAAAAAAAAATTGTGTTTCCAAAGCTAACAATGTCAGTGTTTTGTATGCTCACCATGATGTTTCATCAAAGGATACCAAGATGAAAATGAATCCTGACAAATTTATTGGGCAAAAGCAAAAGCAGAGTGGAATAATCTGCAAATGCCCTAAAGCAGAGCCAAGCCAAGAGGGGCTAAGACAAGTTATACTCTATCTAAAGCCACATTTGAAAGTGCAAAAAACAAATTATCTTGAGTGGATGTTACATTGGTAAGGGTGACACGCCCAATTCTCCAAAGCATCATTTTCAGCAGAAAGAATGCCAGCATAATTCACCATTTGAGGGTCTTAACAAACATAGTATCACAGGATTAAGATCACATAGCAACAGCTCTTCCCAAAGATGTTTGTCTAAGCTGACTGACAGTATTGACTGTTGTCTGGGACGCTCAGAGAAGGAAATAAATGTTCTTATGGAGGCAGCACCACAAGGTGATGGGATCCGTCATTTAGATGTGCCAGCTGCATTTAGTGAAATTGACCAAATGCCAACTACATCAAATCAGTTTGGTCAGAGGCAGATTGACGCTAATTGTGAGAGTGACACCACTAAGCACTCCAAGGATATATTCAGGAAGATCTTTCCGGTGTAGGTATTGAAGACTATCGATGCACAGAACCGAATATTGAAAGTCACAGAGAAGCTAACAGCTTGAGCAGTAATGGATCTGCAATACAGAAGTGACTCCCAGTAGGGAGGAAAGATTTCATAGCTTCTGATATGGCCAATTTAGACTGGTTAAAGGTTTCTGTCATGGATGAAACAGTTTCTTGATCATTCATATCCAAAGACTGCTCAAGTGGAGGATGTGAATAAAGATGGAGATATCTCAAATTCTGAAGCTAAAAAGTTGGCTAACAAGTTGAGCACCTACCCAAATTCAACTGAAGTTGATGTACATGCTGTGATCAACTGCCAAACACACAAGACAGAAGAAGACAAGGAATTTATTGGTTTTGAGACTGATTTAGACAAGATAGTAGGAGCTGTCAAGGATGCCTATGAATTGCAAACTGCAGTAGAAAGTGTTCAACTGGTACCTGGCAGTCCGGTTGCTGACTTTGAGAAATTTCTTTTTTCTGCTGCTCCAGTTATTGGACAGAAGCTGCAACAGTTGTTCTCATGAACGACTCAAAGATAGCTGGCACGAGATTCCTAACATCTCCTTGAAAAGCATTTGGCAATGGTATGAAGAGCTTGGTTGCTTTGGGTCGGAAGTGAAGACACAAGCTTTTTACAATTCTACAAGGCTGCGGAATGGTTGTCATGAATTCACTGCATACTTTGCGCTGCTGTGCAATTATTTGGAATATCGAGGAGTACTAAATATTGCAATCTGAGTGGACAGTCAGCCAGAGATCATGAGGGGAACAAGACAGCAAAATCTGTTTCTTCTTTGGGTTCTCTCTCAATCTTCTCAATGTTACTGCCCCAACCTACCAAGGAAGGACAAAGGTGCATGCTTATCAGATTCATCGTCTTCTTCTGCTAAAGTTTTCTTTGATAAAGGCATCCACGTGGATCATGAGGAGATTATATTTGAATATTTTGAATCTGAACAACCTCCTTGGCGGCATCCATGATATGAGAAGTTAGTAATCGTTTCATTATCTTTTGTGTGTGTTTTTTTTTAATCTGCTAATTGATATATCTTGTTACTTGTTATATAATATGTGATTTTGGCTAAGCTTCCTTGGCTTCCTTAGAACTCTTTCTTATATCATCAGAATGCTTAACACTATGCTTCCTCTCAGGATCAACTTATGAAGAAAATGATATTATTATCGCTTCCCGATGGAAAATTTTCCATTGAAGTTTTTTTTTTTAACTAGGTGAGATTGGTCATTGATAGAAGATATATTTTTATAAAGTTTGTTGATATGTTTTCCCTATTTATATAAGTTAGGAGAGAGGATTTTTCTTAACAAAGCAGTGAGACTTTGTTGTGTAGTTAGAAAAATCTTATCTACAATCATGCTCTCACAAGATGGTGCTCTTGTCAAGGATCTCAATCTTAGACCAATGCAATGAAAATAGTTTACTGGCAAAGCTTCATGAGTGAGTTTGTTAGTTAATCAACCATATATACATAAAAAATATATAGTTGATGTCGGACAACTTGATCTCATATAAAGTGAAAGTTAATGATAATATGTTTCACGGGGGAGTAGAACACTAGATTGGCACATAAGTAGGTAGCTCCGACATTATCACAATATATTATAAAAGTAAGAGTAGAGTGGATGTTGAGTTCCTTGAGCCGATTCGTGACCCAATTGAGTTCTGCAATAATGGTGGCGATAGCACAATATTTAACTTCAGTTGTAGACCGTGTGACTATCTTTTGCTTCTTAGAACTTCAACTGATTAGATTAGTACTAAGTTTAGATTTATCTTGTGACAATATACCCCGACGTGGATATTCTATCATCAAAGTTTCCTGCTCAATTAGCATTAGTAAAGGTATGAAAATAAAATGGAGAGTGTTTGTGGAGAAATAGGTCATGGTTGAAGGTCCCTTTAAGATATCGCAGGATTCATTTGATTGCAGATCAATGCGTAATAGATGGTCGATGCATGAATTATGATAACTTATTGACCACAAATAAGATATCTGGATAGCTTCATGACGAAACTTATGTTTCGATTTTAAATGATGATACATGTTTCCACAAAAGACTTGAATACCCTCACATGAAATCAATTGTATGAAATGGAAATAATTTTCTATCAGAGATTAATGAATTTATTTTACCAATCTTGTGAATCTCATGAAAATAAACATGATGAATATTTTGAAAATAAATGAGTGTATCATGCATTTGGTCTTAATGATTTCTCTTTAACATACTTTTTGAAATCATACTTCATGATTTGTTTTTTATCTTTCTGTCTTAAATGTTGACACTTGTTTTATAAAGGTAAAGACATGCTTATAAGAAGCAAATCACATGAATATAAATTTATAAAAATGAAATGTGATCCTCTATCTTATCGTCTTTTCAATAAATCTATGGTTGTCATGTATGAATTTATTGAATATGACTTTAAAGATGATTTCAGATTTTACAAATGCTTGATTCATACTTATGAGATGAGACACATTTTAAATATGAATCATGTTCAATGCTTTAATCATGTTACATCTCCTTAATTCAATTTGTTCTCCTACATTTATTTACCAAAGAGGAGAATATTCCGAACGAATGAAATGATACAAATGAATCACTTATTGATATATCTTTTTGAAATATCTTTTTAATGTGATGTTGATATTTTGAGATGCCTATTGGAATTCATGATATGAGATAATTGAATCCTTGACTTA
This sequence comes from Musa acuminata AAA Group, assembly GCF_036884655.1. Lineage (NCBI taxonomy): Eukaryota > Viridiplantae > Streptophyta > Magnoliopsida > Zingiberales > Musaceae > Musa > Musa acuminata. The sequence goes on along the minus strand of NC_088346.1, from coordinate 37,401,561 downwards.
CTCTTTATATGGCTTGAAAATGGATGTTTAAAATCTTGCTTGATGAGTTGTTTTATAAGATTTTGCCTTTACGTCTTGAACTTTCATGCTTATCTTGATTTGACATATAAAGACTAAGGCATGCTTAGATGAAAAAGAATCACTTAAAAAATGTTTTTCCCATTTGATCGAGATTAATAATTTCATGATATTTTGTGAATCTCGAAATTGATTTTGATGACTTGATTATGAGTTTCGAGTTAACAATTTGATTTGAATGAGTTTTATCTAAATCATAATCTTGATCTTGCAAAATTGGAATCATAAATAATATCTTTTGGTATTTATGAATTGATACTCACAATATGAAAGTATTGGTATTCATGACTTGAATTTGATTGAAACATTGCATGCTTAAATTAATCATTCTCCTATGTTTCAAAAATTCTTTAAATTCCTTATGTGATGATTGAAAATTAATTTGCTTTATGATGAATCACGAATCATGACTTGATCTATGATATTGATATATTTTAATCATGATCCTTTGTTGTATAATCCGTTTGCTCTATTAAAAGGATTTGTCGAATGAATCATGTCCTTGTTGAATTTTCTTGATATCATGACATGATTTTGTAATATGGCCTGTATAATGATTAAAGTATTTTGGCATTTGATTTCTCCCTTCTTTTCGGTAATGACATAGGGGGAGAAAGATTACTAGCTCAAGACAAATGCTGGCTAACTTGTACTCTTCCCTTCTTTTCGACAAAAACAATGGGGAGAAAGCTTTTGCTAGTTAGAACATGCAAAGAAAAGCAAAGTGTAATCTTGCACAAGAAACAAGTGTTGAATTGCCATGATTGAACTTAAGAATCATGCTATGCTTTTGTACTTATATGTTGTGATGAAAATCTAGCTTCATGTTATAAAAACTTACATATCTTTTAAAATAGCTAGAGCTACTTCTCCTTTTGTTGATGACAAAGGGAGAGAAATATATGAATTGATACTATGAGTGTCATATTTGAATGAGAAATATATGAATTAATGCTATAAGTGCCATATTTGAATTTGAATTTTGTTAAGATATCAAAAGAAGATTGTATCGAAATATATGGTAAATTGATAATCGAAATGCTATGATTGTCATATGCCACAAGAACTTGCATCGTAATTTTACTTGATGATATCTTGCCATATGATGAAATGCTACAATTTGTTGCTAAAATGATGCATGCAATACTTATGCTTTTTATGTGATGTATTGCATATGATATGAATCATGATTAAAATTGCCTTAATTTGAATTCAAGGTTTATCTCAATTATGAAATTTTGAAATAAGAATGATTACTCACCTTTGTCATGATTTAGAAATTGACATAAAGGGTCTTCCCTTCTTTTTGATAATGATTAAGGGGGAGATAACTAGCGTGCACAATTCAAGAAGAAAGTAAAAATTGCACTTCTCAAAAGAGAAGAAATTACTATCTTGAACATCACCGAGAATTGCTAGCTTGAAACATCGAGAAAATGCAAAAATGTGCTATAGTGCCTATCTCAAGAAAAGCAAATATGCCAACTTGCATATCTTTGAATTTGCTAGCTCGTAAAACTTGTATATTTCAAGAAGCAAGAGTTGCTTTCTTGAACATCTCTAAATTGCTATCTTGCAAGTTCTAAAATGTTGTAAAATTGCTAGATTGCATGATGATAAAAATAAAATATTTTGTTTTTCATGCAATGAGTTGAACTTATATTACAAACACAAAGAATAGTTGTACTTCTCCTTTTTGTTGATGACAAAGGGGGAGAAGTGTGATGATGGCATGACATGTTAATACATAAGTCTATGCATAAGTTTATGATAACGTGTTGCAAGTATTCATGATGAATATTGCAATGACTTGAATTCAGTTTGAATTCAAGGTTATATCAATATGGTATATTGATAGGAAGAGTTTTTTAAACTTCGGGAGTTAAGGTTAACTCTGTCATCAAGTGGTTGTCATCATCAAAAAGGGGGAGATTGTTGAATCTCGTATTTTGATGATGAAACCACTTGATATATGTTTATGTTTTAATCTGCGTTTTGAGTGACGCAGGATGCTTCAATCAGGATGAGATAATTAAAGCAGAAAAAATCATGTTGTGCTGGAGGAACATGTAAGAAGATTGGACGTCGGGCCGATGAATCGGTCGACGTATCGACAGAAGGCTTCGGGCCATGGACTTAGGCATCGGGCCAAGAAGATCGGGTATTGCGCTAAGGATATCGAAGTTGCAGAGTCAACTGGCCGATTGGGCAATAGGCCGCAGGAGAGGATGATGCACCGAAGAATCGGACGAAGTGTCGAGGGACCAATGACATGCAAGACAACTTAGTTAATTGCTTAGGATTAATTGTCTTGATCGAAGTTTTATTTTAAGTGTGCAGGATTTGTTGAATCTCGGATTTTGATGATGACATCAATTGTCATTTGTTATCTAATCCATATGTTGAGATAATTATGCAGGATTAACTACGATGAAAGTAAGACATGCAGTAGGAGTTGTGCTGGAGTTAGGATTATGATCACGTTGGGAGTTCGAGAGCTCGACGGAAGTTCGGACGGTAGTCGGAGGTTCTGCGGGAACAAATCCGAGAAGTCCTGGAGCTTGCCAAAAGAAGCTCATCGGAACTCACCAAGTGGATCGTCGCAAGTCCAGGAGTTTGCCGGAAGTCCGCAGGAGCTTCACCGAGGGTTCATCGGATGATCGACGAAAGTTCACCGGAAGCTCGCTGGAAGAAGCGATTGACGCACCAGAGCAAGCTGTAGTAAAAGTCTTAAGAATTGTCATTGTTAGTACGATGATTAAGTGAGAATTGGGAGGTGATCCCATTAACTTAATCTAGGGGCAATTGGGCCCTTGAAAGAACAAGATTAGGCCGAATGGATCAACCCATTCGGACCTAGATCTCTTGCCTAGAGGCGGCACCGCCTGGGTCAGCGGTGGCACCACCTGAGCTCGGACTCCGAGCTCTGCCAGGCAGTGCAACCGCCCCTGACAAGCGGTGGCACCGCCTAGAGGCTCAGTCTTCGAGCCCTGTCAGGCGGTGTAACCACCCCAGTCAGGCGATGCAACCGCCAGACCCCGGAATTCCAGGAATTGACAGTTTTAAGCTCAGAATTCAAACTGGTTTGGGGCCTATAAATACCCCACTCTTTCAGCAATGAAAGAGCAACGAAAACCACCAAAATCCTGATCTTACTCTGAGATATTTGAGCTCAAAAGTGTTGGTAATAAGCTAAAGGTTCTTCTCCCTCTTTTCTTCCAAGTTCAGATCTTTCAAGAGATGAGAGAAAAGTTTGTAAGGGTTGTCTCCTAAGCCCGTCAAAAGGAGTAAATCTGTAAAAAGGTGGTTGGCCTTCGCCTATTGAAGGAAGGCCTCTAGTGGACATCGGCAACCTCATCGGTGGAGGAAGCCAGAAGTAGATGTAGGTTAAGATTGACCGAACCACTCTAAATCGCATTGCTCTCTAGTTTGCATTTACTTTGAGCTTATTATCCTTACTGCAAACCTCCTTCATAGCTTACTATCTTCTGCGCTTTTACGTTTGCGTTTCCAAGCTCAATATTTTCTGAATCGTGTTTAAACGTAAATCGATTTTCTCGTACGAACATCGTATTTTAGTTTGCGCTTACATTCTGATTTCTATCACAACAGCAAACTACCTTAACAAATTCGTTTTAACTGCCTCTTGCCTAATCACAAGTTAAAGTGATTTATGAATCGAATTTTCTACTGAAATCGACTTTGTCATACGAACTCAGTAATAAATGTAGAAAGTTTTCTGCTGCACTAATTCACCCCCCCCCTCTTAGTGCTCTTGATCATAACAGGATTAACTACGATGAAAGAAAGACATGCAGCAGGAGTTGCACCGGAGTCAAGACTAACATGATCAACCCATTCGGACCAGAATTCCTACTAGGCAGTGGCACCGCTAGGGTCGGCAGTGGCACCACCAAGGAGAGGGTCTCCCAGGAAAGCTGGGCAGTGCAACCGCCCCAAGCAAGCGGTGGCACTACCAGGGCTCAATCTCTGAGTGAGACTAGGCGGTGTAACCGCCCTTGTCAGGCGGTGGCACTGCCTAGAGACTCAATCTCCAAGCTCTACTAAGCGGTGCAACCGCCCTTGACAAACGGTGGCACCGCCCAGAGGCTCAGTCTTCGAGCTTTGCCAGGCAGTGCAACCGCCCCAGTCAGGCGGTACAACCGCCAGACCCCGGAATTCCGGGAGATGACAGTTTTGAGCTCGGAATTCAAACTGGTTTAGGGCCTATAAATATCCCTCCCATCCCTGGGTAAAATATACAAGCATAGAGAGATTAAAAGAGAGAAAACGCTGCTGCAATCTCTAGAATTTCCCTCCTCTAGCTTAAGTATTAGAATTCTGTTTAAGAGAGGAGAGTGAGTGCTTGTAAGGGTTGTCTCCTAAACCTGGTAAAAGGAGAATAGGGGTGTAAGAAGGAGATTGATCTTCGCCTAGTAAAGAAAGATCGTTAGTGGATGCCAGTGGCCTCGACGGAAGAGGAATCGGAGGAGTGGATGTAGGTCACGATTGACCGAACCACTATAAACTCTCGTCTTCTCTGGTTTGCATTTACTTTGAGCATCTTATCTTTACTGCAAACCTCCTCAGTAGCTTACTGCCTTCTTCTCATTTACAAATATGTTTCTTAGTTAAGTATTTTCTGAATCGACATTAAAACGGAAATCAGTTTTATCGTACGAACATCATATTTCAGTTTGCACTTACATTCTGATTTCTATCTTAACAGCAAATTGCCTTCCTTACTTTACTTCAAATATGTTTCCGTAAACTTTCAAAGTTATTATCTGCATGAAATGACTTTTACGTCGGAATCGAATTTCAACGTACGAACATAGTTTTAATCGTCGAAAGTTTTTTGCTGCACTAATTCACCCCCCCAAACCCTCCAACCCACCCCACCCCCCCCCCCCTCCCTCCGCCCCCCCCCCCCCCCCCGCCTCTTAGTGCTCTTGATCCAAACAAATACCAATTATGAAAATAAAAAATAAGAACTTAGTGTCGATGAATCTTTAAAATAAATTGAACATAAAATAAAATCAGGTGGTACTAGTGGTTAGCAATGAATTTAGATGCGAAACTTGTAACGTGCTAGTTGTCATTCATTACAATAAAGGTTCTTTATATATTACTGCATCAACGCAATCATCGTACATTTATAGTATTAAAAAAGTCTTATAAATTCAACATTTTGATTAACCATCACATATTCTTTTTAAGATAGAATGTCATAAAAAAAAATGGGATCAATATGTCAAAGGAGCATGATTTCAACGTGTCATTTGAATGTGGAAAGAATAATTAATAACTATTAACGAGCTAACCTAGGTGTCAGCTTGATTCAATTGTCGATGTCTAGGGTTATCCTGGTGATTAAGCCTTCGTCGGGTCGGGTTGAGCTTGGGGTTGGCTCCTAACATGACTCTTGGGTGCATTGTCTGCTTTGTTATCATTAGGCTCCTGCACACTAGAGTAGGTCGAGAGGGGAAGGCTTTCCCAATTTGACTTCTTTGAGGGTTAAGTTAATATCGAGTGGAGTTTCTATAAAAGGATCGCCCCTCCTTCCCTGATGCTGGTCGGGGGGCTTTTATGCTAGCTCCCGAGGGTTGGCCATGCATGATTTGACTACGGTGGCCGACTCCTCAAGCAACCGGTTCATACCTCTAGGTGATCGCTGATCGGTCTATGCAAAATAGTGCCACATGATGTCATCCCAAGCTTTCCAAAGCGATCGCCAATGGTTCGACGCTTTCCCGTGTGGCTCCAGACGGCGCGGAAAGGGACGGCTGTCATCCCGAGTCTAAAGTGGCACACCGGACGTGGAGCCCCATCTTAGTCTCAAGGCTCCACGTCTGCACTGATGTGGCTGTTGACCACACCCATGGGGCCAATACCCTTTGTAAGTTGAGATTCACTTTGAGTAACATCTTTAATCAATTATTTTTTTATAAAGGAAATCATATGTGACTCAAAAAAATGATTGTAATCTCTTAAATTTGCATTATAATCTAATTCTCAAAATCTAAATCTCAAAAACTAATTGTGTCATCTAATATTCTAAACCTAAGATCCCATATTCGAATAGGTCCTCAAAATAATTCCTCTAATACCATTTAATTATCACATCCCAAATTTATAAAAAGAATAATAAATTAATATTTTATTATCTATAATTTGTATAATAAACTATTTTTTTTAGAATTCAAATCATTGTCTTTATAATAGTAAATATTCTATTAACTAGAAATATGATAACATCTTCTTGGTAGGGTCACAAGTCTCTTGCACCCAAGCTTCAGATCTATTAGAAATAGTCGATTATTTTAAAAATAAATATAAGATAAAAACATATCAACAATCACATATGTTGGTAGGAACCTCAAAAAAATCATAAAAATAATCTTCTAAATCTAAATCTCTTTGAGTAACATCTTTAATCAATTATTTTTTTATAAAGGAAATCATATGTGACTCAAAAAAATGATCATAATCTCTTAAATTTGCATTAATATCGAGTTGAGTTTCTATAAAAGGATCGCCCCTCCTTCCCTGATGCTGGTCGGGGGGCTTTTATGCTAGCTCCCGAGGGTCGGCCATGCATGATTTGACTACGGTGGCCGACTCCTCAAGCAACCGGTTCATACCTCTAGGTGATCGCTGATCGGTCTATGCAAAATAGTGCCACATGATGTCATCCCAAGCTTTCCACAGTGATCGCCAATGGTTCGACGCTTTCCCGTGTGGCTCCAGACGGCGCGGAAAGGGACGGCTGTCATCCCGAGTCTGAAGTGGCACACCGGACATGGCGCCCCATCTTAGTCTCAAGGCTCCACGTCTGCACTGATGTGGTTGTTGACCACACCCATGGGGCCAATACTAAAATATGCCCTATCATTCTCCCGTACCCCCTCCACCCCCCCCCCAAGACATGCTTCGGGATCCTTGTGGAGGGGCTCAGGACATGGCTAGTGCCCTTTGTCAGTTGGTATTCTCTTTGAGTAACATCTTTAATCAATTATTTTTTTATAAAGGAAATCATATGTGACTCAAAAAAATGATCGTAATCTCTTAAATTTGCATTATAATCTAATTCTCAGAATCTAAATCTCAAAAACTAATTGTGTCATCTAATATTCTAAACCTAAGATCCCATATTCGAATAGGTCCTCAAAATAATTCCTCTAATACCATTTAATTGTCACATCCCAAATTTATAAAAAGAATAATAAATTAATATTTTATTATCTATAATTTGTATAAATAACTATTTTTTTTAGAATTCAAATCATTATCTTTATAATAGTAAATATTCTATTAACTAGAAATATGATAACATCTTCTTGGTAGGGTCACAAGTCTCTTGCACCCAAGCTTCAGATCTATTAGAAAGTAGTCGATTATTTTAAAAATAAATATAAGATAAAACATATCAACAATCACATATGTTGGTAGGAACCTCAAAAAAATCATAAAAATAATCTTCTAAATCTAAATCTCTTTGAGTAACATCTTTAATCAATTATTTTTTTATAAAGGAAATCATATGTGACTCAAAAAAATCATCGTAATCTCTTAAATTTGCATTAATATCGAGTGGAGTTTCTATAAAAGGATCGCCCCTCCTTCCCTGATGCTGGTCGGAGGGCTTTTATGCTAGCTCCCGAGGGTCGGCCATGCATGATCTGACTACGTTGGCCGACTCCTCAAGCAACCGGTTCATACCTCTAGGTGATCGCTGATCGGTCTATGCAAAATAGTGCCACATGATGTCATCCCAAGCTTTCCAAAACGATCACCAATGGTTCGACGCTTTCCCGTGTGGCTCCAGACGGCGCGGAAAGGGACGGTTGTCATCCCGAGTCTAAAGTGGCACACCAGACGTGGAGCCCCATCTTAGTCTCAAGGCTCCACGTCTGCACTGATGTGGTTGTTGACCACACCCATGGGGCCAATACTAGAATATGCCCTATCATTCTCCCGTACCCCCTCCACCCCCCCCCCCCCCCCCCAACAAGACATGCTTCGAGATCCTTGTGGAGGGGCTCAGGACATGGCTAGTGCCCTTTGTAAGTTGGGATTCTCTTTGAGTAACATCTTTAATCAATTATTTTTTTATAAAGGAAATCATATATGACTCAAAAAAATGATCGTAATCTCTTAAATTTGTATTATAATCTAATTCTCAAAATCTAAATCTCAAAAACTAATTGTGTCATCTAATATTCTAAACCTAAGATCCCATATTCGAATAGGTCCTCAAAATAATTCCTCTAATACCATTTAATTGTCACATCCCAAATTTATAAAAAGAATAATAAATTAATATTTTATTATCTATAATTTGTATAATAAACTATTTTTTTTAGAATTCAAATCATTGTCTTTATAATAGTAAATATTCTATTAACTAGAAATATGATAACATCTTCTTGGTAGGGTCACAAGTCTCTTACACCTAAGCTTCAGATCTATTAGAAAGTAGTAGATTATTTTAAAAATAAATATAAGATAAAAACATATCAACAATCACATATGTTGGTAGGAACCTCAAAAAAATCATAAAAATAATCTTCAATATTTATGAAATATAAATAAATATTAATAATTCAATAATAAATGATAATATATTAATTTATTATAAAACTTATGTATTAGAAAGATGTTGATTATTTCTTACATAATAAATAAAATCATATATCAGGTACATGCAACACATATATAATAACTAGATAACAAAGGCATACGTCACACTTGATGGTGCACTATCCCAATAGTGGGTGGAGTGACATATTCCACGGGATGGATTCCTCCTAATAGCAGATAGAGATAATCCATATCACACTCCCAACAGTGGATGGAGTGGTATCCCTCACCCACGTAAGTGAAGACATGTTCCTCCTAATAGCGGATGGAGGAACCGTCTAACCATCACATCTAACGGCCCGCTAATCCCCGATGAGAATCACTATACCTACCCTCGGTAGGAATATATAAACATCCATGATCATTCATTTATACTCATCTATTCACTCATGCTTGCATCAAAAAATCAATATGATTAAATAGTATGAGAGACCATACTTGATGTAAATCTGTTATACTATGTTCACTGGTGGCTCCGCACTATGATGGGCCCATAGCTCATTTCATACGTTGCACTCCCAATGTGAACTACTAGTCTAGTCACATCTACTACATGATAATATCATATCAATATCAGAAACTTAAGAAAATAGAAAACCAATAATCATTTTCAAATGACATCTTTAGATAAAACCTTTAAATTCATCAAATCATAAAGGCATGAAACATCAATCTCTCAATAGTCCTCAATCAACCAAAACCCTAATTGGAATAGCTCAATTGACTTAAACCAAACTTAATTCGATTATGATCTAATAGAACCAATATCAAATCCTAATAGAACTTGTCTAGAATCACCCTAGACTGGTTTAATCTAGATTTGATTGATCTCGATTAAGTCAAGTAGGTTTGAATTAGTCAAGTTAGTTTGGAACCACCCTAAACTGACTTTAACCAATCAAAATGTCTGATTTAGTCAATTAACAAGCTCAAACTAATAGAGAGAGAGGAAATTAGACTATGTCGTATAGTGCTAGCCCAAATCGAATCAACCCACCTAAGTCTTGGATGGGTTATATACGTTGCATATACTTATTCTAAGTAATAGGTTGAGTTGAGGTACAACGGACTATATAGAGAAGTAACGATATGTCTAATGCCAATCACATAGTTGGACATGCTTAACTTCATAGATTAGGCTAAGCTTTACTATTGAACTAGGCTATGCTTGGCTCGCAAGTTGGTTGTATCTAGACACATGAGTTGGAGTCATATATGACCAAATGGACTGAGTCATACCCAATTGCATGAGCTAGCTCATGCCTGGCCACATGGTTGGGTTGTACCTTACCACATGGGCTGAGTCATATATGACTACATAAACTGGATTGTATCTAACCACATGGGTTAGGTCGTACATTGCCATATGGGTGTTAGGATCAAGAGCGGCACTAAGAGGAGGGGTGAATTAGTATAGTGGAAATTTTTTTTGATTTTAAAAAAATATTTATTTTGATTAAAATTGATTCCGACGAAAATGGTTTCGATTTAATCCATTTCAGAGATATTATAAACTTAAAAGCTTTCGTAAAAGTGCAAGAGAGGATTAAAGAGATTTGTAGTAACGTAAATTGCATAAATAAAAAGCAAACCATAATTTAAAGTGGTTCGTTCAATGTTACATATATCCACTTTCGGATTCCTTCTCCGACGAGGTCTCTGTCGTCCACTAAAGGCCTTCCTTCAATAAGCGAAGGCCAACCACCTTTTACAGCTCTTTCTCCTTTTGTCGGGTTTAGGAGACAACCCTTACAAGTCTCACTCCTCTTTCTTAGATGGTTACAAGGCTAAGAGATGAAGGAGGAGAACTCTTTTCTTTTACAACACTTTAAGACTCAAGAACTCAAGATTATGCCAATAGCTTTCATGCAGAAAAGGGTAAGGTATTTATAGACCCCAATGACTTTAAAAAATGGAGCCAAAAAGTGTCTCCTCCCATATTTTCAAGGTATTGACGGTACCACCACCATTACTAGCCGGTACCACTACTTGACACCTGACACTCGGTGGTACCACCACCTGACAGTGCTCGGAGACCGAGCTCTAATGGTACCACCGCTTGATAGGGGTGGTACCACTGCTGGCAGCATTAACTGTCAGCAGTACCACTGCCCAGACCACCTCGGGTGCTGCTTTCGAGGTGGTGCCACCACTAGCCAGGAATTCAGCATCCTGGTTGGGCCTTAAATTTAGCCCAAACTAGCCTAGTTGGCCCCTAACAAAGTTGATAAGATTACCTCCCAAATCAATTATAATTATCATTCTAACTACGATTAAGGCAAGCATGGTCTAGTATGTCAATTTTTTACTCGGCGATCCTCTGGCGAACTTTTCAATGAGTCTTCCGACGAGCTTCTGGCAAACTCCCGATGAGTCTTCCAATGTCCTTCCGGTGATCTCACGATGAACTCTTGGCGAGCTCTAGGTATATCGTCTGAGTCTTTGACTTCGGCCCATTATCTGCTTTACGCCTTACTACTATCGTAGTTAATCCTACACACTTATCTCAATATAAGGATTAGATCAAATAATTTATCAATTGATTTCATTATCAAAATCTAAGATTTAACAATCTTTCCATTTTTGATAATGACAACCAATTGGTGATGGAGTTAATCTTAACTCCCCCAATAAATATGCCATAATTGAGAGAAGGCATTCTTGAATTCAAGAATTAAACCACTAAGTTAAGTTCATTAAACTTATCAACATGCACATCATGATTCCTATCATGATCTAACATTCTCAAAATGAAATGCTAACTATTTATCAAAAAGATATCAAGGCATGACATCCATTTTCGAGTCAAAATCATAGAAATTTTCAGCATTAAAATAAGCATGATATTGACAGAAATTTTTAGCATCAAGGTAAGCATGATATCATACTCATCATTTGAAGAGATAACATGGAAATCAATGCACAGAATTGTAATCATCAAAGTAAGTAGTATTTTAAGTTTACAACATCAAGGTAAACAACATAGGATTACAACATCAAAGTAAGCAAAATAAAAGAAGAGGATTTCATCCATTTCTCCCCCTTTGTCATCAGCAAAAAGTCACAATTAATTATTCAGGTGGTGGCTAGTTAAAATGTCTAAACAAGGTATTGAGTTATTGATGAATCTACTGCAACTCAATCAAAATTTAATCTTGGCATTGTTCAAGTCGATCTTGACATTATTCAAATCAATCCATCTGAGTCCCTATGTTGTCGATAGATGAGGGAGGTGCTTGCTCTACTGGAGGTGATTCCTCAAAGGGACCAGTTGGAGGAGATAGATTACCCCTAAAAATTAGTGTTTCATGTTCTGGTTATGGTTGGAGGGGATCAGTCCTTCTAGATAGTCTAGTCCATATACCATTTCTGAATATACATATCATCTGTCGAAGTATATTTCTATTTATGATACTAAATTTGTCTTGTTTTATAACTTCTTTGTCGGGTGGAATGACAATATCATAGGTATGAAGTAGTCTTGTGATAAAGTCACCATATGGAAGCATCATATCCTTTTTTGATAGTTCAATTATGTTTTGTTGGATTAGGTAACCAAAATAATTATTACGTCCCTTCATAATCCAATACATAGTACCTAGTTCCATTTGGATTACTTCATCATGATGATATTGCTTTAGGAGAATGATACTTATCAGGATGTGATGAAGTATTTTGGTTCTTAAAGGTAGTAAATATTCGCAGCTTTTTGGAAGAATCATTAAGTTGGGATTGCCAAAAATTATTCCTAAGATATCAACATAAGTTAGTTCCAACTGTTTCATCATCCCATTGTCCTCTAAAATAACACCCTCTTTCTTTTACCGGAATTCCTATGATGTTGCAAATAGTTCTATCCATAATGGGTATATGATGTCCTAATAGATAGGTAGATACCCTTTCATCTTCATCTATATGTAAATTGTTATAAAATAACCTAACAAGTCTAGGGTAGATAGGCTAACTCATTTTAAGGATTGAGATAATGTCTAGATTAGCAAACCATTGAATAGGTTTCAAATCACATAATTCATCTAAATCAACATATTTACCCATATGAACATGTCTAGACTTTATGGATAAAAATTTTAGGGCATGTTGATTAGAATTGAAAAGTAGGGAGTCATAATTTTCATCTAATCTCCTCTTCCCTTTTTCCCTTGAGGATCTTCTAGAACTCATTGAGACTACAATAATGAAGGTAAATAAGGAGCTAGAATAAGTAATACAAAGGAGAATTAATTTGGTATAAAGATTACCTTAGTAGTTCTCCCTTCTAGTGATCTTTAAAAAAATGTCGGAGATTGATCCTTGATCTAGTAGGAAGTGGGGAATTTTGAGTTGCTAGAGGGAGAGCAATAGGTTTGGAGCTATTTGGAGGAGTGTAGAATGTGTTGGGGTCGGTTCTACTGCCAGCCCTAACTTGAGTTTATAAGGGGGCAGGTTGCGGGCGATGGCACCGCTAGCTGAGCGATGCTACCGCTTGCCACCCGTGACAACTGGCGGTGCTACGACCAGCTGGGCCGTGCCAGTGCTTATAGGTAGTAAGCACTACTCACATAGTTGTTTGGGGGGGGGGGAGGGTGGTGATACCAATTCACATGTAACCACACAACCTTATCAAGCAAGATTTTTATTGTTATGAACCATACAACCTTATCATGTAAAATTCGTATCATAAGAAAAGAAAATTTGTATTGAAGATTGTACACTCATGATTCATTATATTGAACTCATATTGTAAAATGTATACCATAAGTTCATGATTCATCATTTGTACGCAAACATCGTAAAAACTTCTATGGAAAATGCATATGGCTCATTTCGCATACTATAAGATCATGATTAGGGTGAGTGATCAAGAAAGTCCAAAAATAAAAATTTAATAAATTCATGCATTTGGACAATTTAACATCCCTAATTCCCTTCTAATGAAATCAAATCGTTCTTCATTTAAGGGTTTTGTAAAGATATCAGCTAATTGATGTTTCGTATTAATAAACTCTAATATTATATCATGATTATTAACTATTGAATCTCATATTTTGATGATGAAACCAATCGATATATGTTTATGTTTTAATCTACGTTTTGAGTGATGTAGGATACTTCGATCAGGATGAGACAATTAAAGTAGGAAAATCATGTTGGGCCGGAGGAACATGTCAGAAGATTGGACGTCGGGCCGGTGGATTGGTCGACGTATCGACAGAAGGATTCGGGTCGTGGATTTGGGCATCGGGCCAAGAAGAGCGGAGATTATGTCAAGAATATCATAGTTGCGGAGTCAACTGACCGATTGGGCAATAGGACACAAGAGAGGACGATGTGCCAAAGAATCGGACGAAGCATCGAGAGACCAATGACATGCTGGACAACTTGATTAATTGCTTAGGATTAATTGTCTTGATCAAAGTTTTGTTTTAAGTGTGCAGGATTAACTACGATAGCTTGAAGACATAAAGCAAGTCTACCGGAGTCAAGTTTGATGGGTGTTCGAGAGTCTGCTAAGAGTCCGAAGATTTGTCGGAAGTGCTGCCGGAACCAACCGAGAAGAAATCGGGGACTTGTCGAAGCTTTCGGAAGTCCACCAAAGAGATCATCGGAGGTTCGCGGAGATCACCGAGAAGGCTCGGCTATTTACCAAAGACTTGCTAAACTCGCTATAAGATCGGGAGCCTGCTAGAAGAAATCCGAGGGTGTATTGGAAGTCCGTAGGAAGATTGCCGGAAAGCTTGCCGGAAGGAAACTCGACATTGCCGGTTAAAAGATCTACTTAGGACTATGTCTTAATTTCATAGTTTGCATGTAATTAGGGTTAGGATTAAGGGTTAATCCTATAACCTAGTTAGGGGCTAACTGGGCCTGAATTTGAATTGGTTTGGTCCAAATTGAGAGCCCAACCAGTAAATTAAAAGGACGGGCGGTGGCACCGCCCAAAACCCGAGAGGTCCGACGGTGGCACCGCCCAGGACCTGACAGGTCCAACGGTGGCACCGTCGGACTGGGCGGTGGCACCACTAGTACACTATCATTATCAAACACTGATAAGCGATGGCACTAACAGCATCGGGAAACCCAAAAGTAATTCAAATTTGGAGCCCAAATTTGAATCCTCTTTGGGCCTATAAATAACCCTTAATTCTCACTAGAAAATACAACCTTTGAGAAGTTAGAGATTGAGATAAAGCCTTAGCAAAGTCTTTAGCAAGTCTTGTTTTCAATAGCTTATGTGTTCACCTCCCTCTTTCTCTTTGAAAATCTGTAAGATGTGAACCACTTATAAAAGGTTGTAAGAGGGGTATTTATCCTTTTCATTCAAAGTGATTTGCTAGTGGAAGTTAGGAGCCTCATCAAAGAAGGCTTCGCAAGTGGATGTAGGTCATTTGACCGAACTATTTTAAATTGGTGTGTTCCTTGAATGTATGAGTGTTTACCTTTCTAAAACCATTATTTACATGGCAGCAAGCTTTTGGTTATCATCTCCTTACTTTACTCGAGCTACTTTTACTAAAACATTCTTTGTCAAATTGAAATCTCTACATATTTACAAAATCATTTTCAAACTTATGAGTTTTAATCCACTGCACTAATTCAAACCCCTCCCCCCCCCCCCTCTTAGTGCCGCTCCGATCCTAACAATTGGTATCAGAGCCATGGTTTTCTACTTTGGTTTAAAACCCAAATAGAAATGGCTCTTTTCAGCCTTCAAGAGGGTTACTCTCTCATTCGTCCTCCCTTTTTCAATGGGACGGACTACATTTATTGGAAAACTCGAATGTTAATTTTTATACTTTCTTTGGATTTAAATTTATGGCACATAGTCGAAAATGTATTTGAAATGTCTTCTCTTCTAATGAACCATTGGAATGATTTGGAGAAAAATATGTTTTCTCTAAATGTAAAGGCTATGAATGCTTTATATTGTGCACTTGACAAAAATGAATTTAATTGTGTTTCGATTTGTGATTCGGCTTTTGATATTTGGAGAACTCTTGAGGTCACTCATGAAGGCACTAGCTAAGTGAAAGAGTCCAAAATCAATATTCTTGTGCATTTTTATGAACTTTTCCAGATGAAACCAAGTGAGTCCATCGGAGACATGTATACCTGTTTCACAGATGTCATCAATGGACTCAAAGCTCTTAGTAAAGATTTTCTAACTTTGAACTAGTAACTAAAATTTTAAGATCTCTTCCAAAGAGTTAGGATCCAAAAGTTATGGTCATTCAAGAGGCCAAGGACCTTAAAACATTTCCTCTCGAAGAACTAATTGGGTCTTTAATGACCTACGAAATGAATAATGTAATAAAAAGGAAACTCTAGAACAACCTTCCAAAGGACAGGAAGGATTTGGGACATATAACACATGAAGACTACTTGAGCATAAGCTCAAGTGATGATGAACTTGAACTCCTCACTAATAAATTTAAAAAGTTAACGAAACAAAAATTTAAGAATAAAAAGAACAGAACTACTTGCTTTGAATGCAAGAAAAAGAATAAGAATTGGGATGAATCGAGCTCCTCTGAAGATGACAAGAAAATCAAGAAAGGTGAGGTGGCAAACTATGCCTCAACCACTTTCAACGATGAGGTAATCGAAATTACCCTAATTTATTTCAAAATCACATAATAATTTCATGAGTTATTTTTAATTTAGTTTAGGATTAATTTTCTTGAAAATTACATGTGTTATGTTAATGCAATAAAATGTTAGATATAAATATAATGCTTGTACACCTAGTAAGATTAATCTTATTTATGTGCTTGAGAAGTAAGAATGTGTATTTTGATGATTTCTATATTGATTTTCAATGATGATGCATGGCTTTTGAATGGAAGGCTTGATGATTTTTTTATGAACCTTGTCTTTGGTTTTCAAACATGATGTATGGTTTTGACATAAGAACAAAAATTTGAAGCATGCTAATATAAAGTCAATCATATAAATTAAAACTAAAGAAATTTTAAATATCTATAAGAATCATTCAAAATTATGTTCAAAAAAACCTTGCTTGATGTTGTAATGAAACTATTGAAGTTTTGATACCATGATTTGATGATTTTATGCATGAGATTGTAAAGTTATACATGATGATTTTTATGATTTATTGGTCTTGATGGTTTTTATGACAAAATTCATTTTTCGATCCTAAATGTTGATGCAAATTTTTATCTGGCATAAATGACATGAATTTAAATAACTAAAAAGAGAAAAGCATTGTTCTTGAAAATTATTTTTCTCTATCTCGTTGATTTATATGAATCTCTTGAAAATGATTTTGATTTGATGATTTGAATTTGAAATGACTTATATCAAAATCATGATATTGATTTGACAAATTAAATCAGTTAAAAATGAATGATGATTTTTCTCTTGCACATCTAAAGAGAAGATGCAAATGTAACACTTGCCAAATTGTTTGCTTGCCTCATGTAAAACATTGTCTCTTGCTAGTTTGGCATCTTGCTAAGAAAGCAAAAATAACATTTCTCAAAAGAGAAGAAAGAGCTTGCTATCTTGAATATCACAAGCTTACCTATCTTAAGAAACAAAAATTGCAAAAGTGCTATTTTACCTATCTCAAGAAGCAAAACTTGCAACTTGCATATTGCAATAGAAAGCAAGAATCATGAGCTTACACAAGAAAGCTATCTTGCATTTGCTTTCAAAATTTTTGCTAGCTTGTATGTGGTAAAACTTGCATATTATAAAAATTGCTAGCTTGTAGTCTAAAGAGAAGCAAACAGTTGCTATCTCAAGAAAAGCACACATGCTAAATTTTCAAGCTTAGAAACTACAAGATGATAAAACTCGATATTATATTTTTTATACAATATATTGAACATATTTCTAAACATATAAGAGTTTGAACTTCTTTTTGTTGATGACAAAGGGGGAAAAGTATGTTGAAGACATGCATGATTTGATCATGACATGTTGCTTAGATTTTTGAATCCAAGAGTTTCTATCAATAAGGCATATTGATAGATAGAGTTTGTTTAATCTCTGGGAGTTAAGGTTAACTCCGTCATCGATTGGTTGTCATTATAAAAAAAAGAAAGATTGTTGAATCTCGTATTTTGATGATGAAACCAATCGATATGTGTTTATGTTTTAATCTATGTTTTGAGTGATGCAGGATACTCAATCAGGATGAGACAATTAAAGCAGGAAAATCATGTTGGGCTAGAGGAACATGTCAGAAGATTGGACGTCGGGCCAGTGGATCAGTCGATGTATCGACAAAAGGCTTTGGGCCGTGGATTCAGGCATTAGGCCAAGAATATCGGAGTTACAAAGTCAACTGGCCGATTGGGCAATAGGCTGCAAGAGAGGACGATGCGCCGAAGAATTGGACGAAGCGTCGAGAGACCAATGACATGCCGGCCAACTTGATTAATTGCTTAGGATTAATTGTCTTGATCGATGTTTTATTTTAAGTTTGCAGGATTAACTACGATAGCTTGAAGACATAAAGCAAGTCTACGAGAGTCAAGTTCGATGGGTGTTCGAGAGTCCGCTGAGAGTCTGAAAATTCGTTAGAAGTGTTGTCGGAACCAACCGAGAAGAAATCAGGGACTTGTCGAAGCATTCAAAAGTATGCCGAAGAGATTGTCGGAGGTTCGCGGAGATCACTAAGAAGGCTCGGCTATTTACCAAAGACTCACTGAACTCGCCACAAGATCGGGAGCCTATTGGGAGTCTGCCGGAAGAAATCCGAGGGTGAATCGGAAGTCCGTAGGAAGATCGCCGGAAAGCTCGTCGGAAGGAAACTTGACATTGCCAGTTAAAAGATCTGCTTAGGACTATGTCTTAATTTCATAGTTTGCATGTAATTAGGGTTAGGATTAAGGGTTAATCCTATAACCTAGTTAGGGGCCAACTAGTCCCGAATTTGAATTGGTTTAGGCCAAATTGGGAGCCCAACCAGTAACCCAAAAGGTCGGGCGATGGTACTGTCGGACTGGGCAGTGGCACCGCTTAGAAACTGAGAGGTCCGGCGGTGGCACCACCAGCACATTATCAGTGTCAGACACTGACAGGTGGTGGCACCGCCACTGACAGACGGTGGCACCGCCAGCATCGGGAAACCCAAAAGTAATTCAAATTTGGAGCCCAAATTTGAATCCTCTTGGGGTCTATAAATACCCCTCATTTCTCAGTAGAGAATATAACCTTTAAGAAGTTAGAGATTGAGATAAAGCCTTAGCAAAGTCTTTAGCAAGTCTTGTTTTCAATAGCTTAAGTGTTCATCTCCCTCTTTCTCTTTGAAAATATGTAAGAGTATGAACCACTTGTAAAAGATTGTAAGAGGGGTATTTGTCCTTCCTCTTCAAAGTGATTTGCTAGTGAAAGTTGAGAGCCTCATCGAAGAAGGCTTCGCAAGTGGATGTAGGTCATTTGGCCGAACCACTTTAAATTAGTATGTTCCTTAAATGTGTGAGTGTTTACCTTTCTGAAACTGTTATTTATATAACAGCAAGTTTTTAGTTATCATCTCCTTACTTTACTTGAGCTACTTTTACCAAGTCATTCTTTACTAATTCACCCCCCCCCCCCCTCTTAGTGTCGCTCCGATCCTAACATTAACAAGATCTCATATGAAGTGATTCCTAATGTTAATGTGTTTAGATCTAGAGTGTTGAATAGGATTTTTTGTTAGGATTGAGTTGACACTAAGAGGGGGGGGGGGGGTGAATTAGTGCAACGGTACAAATCACGTCGGTTTTGAAAATCTCTTCATTTCATACGATAAAAATCGATTTCGAGAACTTGAAAGAATATTCAAGTATATGCATAGTAAAAGCATAGTAAGAAGGTAAGGAGATTTGCAGTAAGATAAATTATACAAAAGAAAAGGCAAACCGGATTTTTATAGTGGTTCGGTCATCGTGACCTACATCCACTCCGCCGATTCCTCTTTTGTCGAGACCACTAGCATCCATTATCAATATTCCTTTAATAGGTGAAGATCAACCTCTTTCTTACACCCCTCTTCTCCTTTTCATAGGTTTAGGAGACAACCTTTATAAGCACACACTCCTCTCTAAACAGAATTCTAAGTTTAAGCTAGAGGAGAGGATTTCTCAAGAGATTTCTATAGAGTTTTCTCATTTTTAAACTCTTTGTGCTTGTGTTTGTTAGCCAAGAACGAGAGAGATATTTATAAGATTCAAGTTGATTCAAACTTGGAGCCTAAAAAGGCCTCATCCTAGGTTTCCTGGGAACTGGCGGTACCACCGTCGTTCCTGGGCGGTATTATCGCCGCAGGATCTGCCAATCGGCGGTACCACCGCCTAACAGGGGTGGTACCACCATAGGCAGCATTACTACCGGTGGTACCACTACAGGCAACATTATTGTTGACGGTACCATTGCCCAGCCTGGGTGATACCACGCCCAGAATACCTAGGGTGCTATTTCCCAAGCGGTACCACCGTCGGCCAGGGTTTCAGCACCCTGGTTGGGCCCTGTATCCAGCCCAAACCAATCCAACTTCAGGCCCAATTGGCCTCTAATAGAGTTGATAGGATTACCTCCCAATCCTAACTCTAATTATGTACTAACTACAATTCCTAAGACATAATCTAAGCAAGATAAGTCTGGTTTCTTTCGGCAAGCTTCCGACGATCTTCCAGCGAACTTCTGATGATCTCTCGGCAATGTTCCGGCGGTCTCCCGATAAGCTCCTGGACTTCATGACGATATTCTTGGCAAGTTTCGACATGCTTCTTTGGCAAGCTCCTGGACTTCTCGATTGGTTCCGATAGAACTTCCGACGAACGTCCGGACTTCCAATGAGCTCTCGAATTCCCAATGAAATCACGTTCTTGACTCCGGGACTTCATTTTTCTTTATGCCTTGCTATCATAGTTAATCCTGTACACACAAAAATACACTTCGATCTAGACAATTATTACTAAGCATGAATCATATTGTTCGGCATGTCATTGGTCCATCAACACTTCATTTGATTCTTCGGCGCATCGTCCGATCTTGTGGCCTATTGCCCAATCAGCTAGTTGACGTCCACAACTCCAATATCCTTAGTGCAATATCCACTCTTCTTTGCTCGATGCCCGAATCCATAGCTCGAAGCCTTTTGTTGATATATCGACCGATCCTCCAGCTCGACGTCTAATCTTCTAACACGTTTTCCTCTAGCCCAACGTGATTCTTCCTACTTTAATTATCTCTCTCTAATCGAAGCATCCTATATCACTCAAAAACACAGATCAAATCATAAATACTATCAATTGGTTTCATCATTAAAATCTAAGATTTAACATTTTTTACCAAGCATATTGCACTAGTGTTATTACACTTTATAGGTATATTTTTCAAGTTAATTCCATAATCCTTTAAAGTGTTTTTCATCTATATAACTTGAGCATAGTATGCACCTGCAGCTATGTACTTAGCTTCGGTTGTAGATAATACAATCGAGTTTTGTTTCTTGGAAGACCAAGAAACGAGTGTGTCCTAAAAATTGATATGTTCTGGATGTGGTTTTTCTATCTAAACTACATCTAGCAAAATCCACATCAGCATAACTAAGCAATTCAAAGTTCTTAGATTTATGATACCATAATCCTAGTTTAGGAGTTCTTTTTAGGTATCTAAATATCCTTTTAATAGCTTTTAAATGAGATTGCTTAGGGTTAGACTGAAATCTAGCACAAAGTCCTACACTAAACATTGATGTTCGGTTTAGTTGATGTGAGGTAAAGCAAACTATCTATCATACCCATATAAGTTTTTTTATCAAAGCTTTCTCCACTTTTATCAATGTCTAACTTAGTGGAGGTACTCATAGGAGTGTTGATAGCTTTTGAACTATCCATGTTAAATCTTTTTAGCAAGTCCAAAGCATATTTTATTTGATTAAGAAAAATACCATTACTAAGTTGTTTCATTTGTAGGCCTAAAAAGAAGGTTAGTTCTCCCATTAGGCTCATTTCAAATTTTAGACTCATGTTTTTGGCAAATGATTCACATAAGAATTCATTTGTAGAACCAAAAATAATATCATCAACATAAATTTGAACAATAAAAAAATCACTTTCAAAATTTTTAATAAACAATATAGTATTGACCTTGCCTTTAAAAAAATTATTATGAAATAGAAATGAGCTAAGTCTCTCATACCAAGCCCTAGGGGCTTATTTTAATCCATAGAGAGCTTTAGTCAATTCAAACACATGATTAGAAAAATTATCATTCTCAAATCTAGGAGGTTGTTCAACATAAACTTCTTTGAAGATAAAGCCATTAAGAAAAGCACTTTTAACATCCATTTAAAACAACTTGAAATTATTACTACTAGCATAGGCAAAGAGCATCCTTTTAGTTTCTAATCATGCCACAAGAGGTAGGTTTCTTTATAATCGATACCTTCTTCTTGGTTGAAATCTTTGGCTAGTAATCTAGCCTTGTTTCGAACCATGATACCAAATTCATCTTGCTTGTTTCTAAAGACCCATTTAGTACCAATAACTAAATGGTTATTTCGTCTAGGAACAAGCTTCCACACTTTATTTCTCTCAAATTGATTCAATTCTTCTTGCATTGTGATGACCAATGAATCATCTTTCATGGCTTTGTCAATGCATTTAGGTTAAATTTGGGAGAGAAAAGCAGTGTTGGCACAAAAATTCTTAAGAGAAGAATGAGTTTGAATCCCTTTCGATGTGTCTCCTATAATTAGCTCCTTAGGATGAGCATCTATATACTTCCATTCCTTCGGTAAAGAAGGTTCGGAAGAAGATGCATCCAAGTTGCTAGATGGAGAAAGAGATTCATTTAAATTCAAAGTATCAAATTTAAGATCATCATCAAAATTATTTTTCTTAACTTCAAAATTTTCATTAAAAATAATATGAATAGATTCTTCTATAACTAAAGTTCTTTTATTGAAGATTTGAAAAGCCTATGAAATAAAAGAATAACTAAGAAAATTTCCCTCATTGGATTTTGCATCTAACTTTCCTAAGGTATCATTTTCATTCAAAATAAAATATTTACACCCGAAAACTTTAAAGTATGAAACATTGGGCTTTTTATTGTTCCACAACTCATAAGGTGTTTTGGAAAGTAATGGTCTTAATAGAACTCTATTCATAACATAACATGTTGTATTTACAGCTTCGGCCCAAAAATATTTGGGTAGGATATATTCATTTAACATGGTTCTAGCCATTTCTTGTAAGTTTCTATTCTTTCTTTCTACTACTCCATTTTGTTGAGGATTTCTTAGAGTAAAAAAATTATGGTTGTATCCATTAAATTCATAAAATTCTTGAAAATCATGGTTTTGAAACTCACTACCATGATCACTTTAAATTAACAAAATCATAAGACCTTTTTCATTTTGAACAAGTTTACAAAACTTAGAGAAATACCTAAAGCAATCATTTTTACGTACTAAGAAGTCCAAGTATATCTACAATGATCTAGAGGTCCTTATTTGATTCTTTGGTTTGAAACTACTTTTTATTTGTTTTCCTAGTTGACATGCATCATACATATTGTCTTTAATTAACTTAATGTTAGGAATTCTTCTCACAAGTTCTTTAGATGAGATTTGAGAAATTAGTTTTATACTAGCATGACCAAATCTCCTATGTCAAAGCCAAGCATCGTCATTCAAGACCAAAAAACATATTTCATTGCAAATATCATTAACGTCAATAGTGTATATGTTATTTTGTTTTAGTACAATCATAGATGTGTTTTTGTATGGTTTTTCAATAATGTAAGCATCAGATTCAAATTTAACAATATATCCTTTATCATATAATTGACTAATGCTCAAGAGGTTATACTTTAAGCCATCAACCAACAACATATCTTTAATAAAAAGGTTGGATTTGTTACCTACGATTCCTTTACCAATGATTTTACCCTTGTTGTTGTCTCCGAAGATGACATATCCTTCGTCTAGGCTAGTGAGCTTAGAGAATTAAGATGGATCTTTAATCATATGCCTTAAGCATCCACTATCAAGATACCATCTCTTACTCCTAGTTTGTGATGGTACATTTTTCTAGAAAAAGAATGATTTTTAGGTACCCATTTGACCTTCGGTGCATCAAAAATCAATCTACATATCTTATCATATTGTATTAAGTCATTTAAGGTTCTTTTAGGAACCCAAATCAATCTATGTGGACTACATCTTTTAAGTGGATATTATAGGTAATATGTCCGAGTTTGCAACAAAAGTTATATTAGGTGTGAGGTGGAACATGTAAGGTCGGGCCTTTAACAAAGGTGGTTGGATTTTGGTGAGAGCTACTCACAAATCCGATTCCACTTCTCCTATGAACGTAACCCTTTTTCTAAGGTTTGCTACTCATGTTCAAAGATTTGCTACCAACCTCAAATTTTTCTAAGGTTCCTTTGAGTAACAAGTTTTCCTTTTTAAATATTTCTAGTTCATCACATTTCGTATAAGGAGTTAAACTACTATTATGCTCAACCTTTAATTTATCCAAATCACTAACAAGAGAAGCATTCTCATTTTTTAATAATTTATATTTTTTACTAATTAATTTATATTCATAAAAAAAGTCATGAAAAATATTTAATAATTCATCAAAAGATAAATATGCATCAAATGAACTTGTTACCTCATCTTAAATGACTATTAGTGCATAGTGAGCAACTTGCTTGGTGATGGTAGGCTCATCTTCATTGGATATTCTTGAGTTGTCTCATGTTGCTTTAAGGAGCCTTCTTCTTCGATTGCCTCTTTTTGGTTAGGGGACATTCACTCTTATAATGTCCCGGCTTCTTGCATTCGTAGTATATTACTTAATCATTCTTGGGTTCAAATTTATGTTTAGTGTCATTTTTAAATTTATTTATTTTTATAAATTTTTTAAATTTCCTTGTTAAGAGTGCCAAGTCTTCATCAAGGTCCTCATCACTTGAGTTTTCTTTCAAGTGGTCATCTTGGGTTTTTAGTATCATATCCTTCTTGTTCTTTGGAAGGATGTCCTCAAGCTCTTCATGAGCTTTACAAGTCATCTCATAGGTCATTAATGACCTAATTATTTCTTCAAGAGGGAAATTATTTAGGTCTTTGGCCTCTTGAATGGCCATGACTTTAGGCTCCCAACTCTTTGGAAGAGATCTTAAAATTTTATTAACAAGTTCAAAATCCAAGAAACAACTCATAAATCTAATGTACATGTCTCCAATGGTCTCACTTGGTTTCATTTGAAACAACTCATAAGTATGCACTAAAAGATTAATTTTTGACTCCTTCACTCTACTAGTGCCTTATAAGTCGCTTCGAGTATGTACATAATATCAAAAGGAGTTTCACAAATAGATACACGATTAAACTCATTTTTGTCTAAGGTACAAAACAAGACATTCATAGCCTTTGCGTTTAAAGCAAAAGTATTCTTCTCTAACTCATTCCAATCGTTCGTTGGAAGAGAAGACTTTTGAAAGTCATTTTCTATAATATTCTATAATTCGAAATCTATTAAAATTAGGAAGATCCTCATTCTAAGTCTTCCAATATATGTAATCCGTCTTATTGAACATGGGTGGACGTGTAATTGAATGACCCTCTAGGTTGCTGGCAAATGTCATCTCTCTTGGGTTTAAAACCAAATGAGAGTGAATCTTACTTTGATATCACTTGTTAGGATCAAGAGCGGCACTAAGAGGAGGGGTGAATTAGTGTAGTGGAAAACTTTTTCAATTTCAGAAAAATATTTGTTTCGATTAAAACTGATTTCGATGAAAATGATTTCGATTCAATCCGTTTCGGAGGGATCATGAACTTGAAAGCTTCGTAAAAGTGCAAGAGAGAATTAAGGAGATTTGTAGTAATATAAATTGCATAAATGAAAAGCAAATAATAATTTAGAGTGGTTCGGTCAATGTGACATACATCCACTTTCGGATTCCTTCTCCAACAAGGTCTCCGGTGTCCACTAAAGTCCTTCCTTCAATAGGCGTAGGCCAACCACCTTTTATAGCTCTTTCTCTTTTTATCAGATTTAGGAGATAACCCTTAGAAGTCTGACTTCTCTTTCTTGGATGGTTACAAGGCTAAGAGATGGAGGATAACTCTTTTCTTTTACAACATGTTTAGACTCAAGAACTCAAGATTATGCCAATAGCTTTCGTGCCCTTTCATGCAGAAAAGGGTAGGGTATTTATAGACCCTAATGGTTTTAAAAAATGGAGCCAAAAAGAATCTCATCTCGGATTTTCAGGGTATTGGCAGTACCACTGCCATTACTAGGTGGTACCACCGCTTGACACCTAACACTAGATGGTACTACTGCTTAGTCTGGGCGATACCATTGCTTGATAGAGCTCGGAGATCGAGCTCTAGAGGTACCACCACCTGACAGGGGCAGTACCACCACTGGCAGCATTAATTGCTAGCGGTACCATTGCCTAGACCACCTGGGGTGCTGCTTTCTAGGCAGAGCCACCGTCGGCCAGGAATTCAGCATCTTGGTTGGGCCTTGAATGCGGCCCTGACCAACCCAACTCCGAGCCTAATTGGCCCCTAATATAGTTGATGGGATTACCTCCCAAATCAACTATAATTATCGTTCTAACTACAATTAAGGCAAGCGTGGTCCAATACGTCGATTTTTCACTCAGTGATCCTCCGGCGAACTTTTCGTCGAGTCTTCTGGCGAGCTTCTGGCGAACTCCCGACCAACTCTCGGCTAGTCTTCTGGTGTGCTTTTGACGATCTCTCGATGAGCTTTTGGCGAGTCCTTCACCGGTGATCTCACGATGAACTCTCAGCGAGCTCCCAGTATATCGTCCGAGTCTTCGACTCCGACCCATCA